>NW_027488373.1:6012840-6313482 GCF_051014445.1 Colletes latitarsis | reverse complement strand
GGGATTTGCCCTCATCAGACTCATACATTCGCACACTTCACATACTCGTTGAACAGATCCTGGGTTATTTTCTGGTTTGGATCACATAGTAATGTGGTACCACACTGAGACAGTCGATTAAACCAGGTTTCGATCAATATTTTTCAGGATAACGCATGTTAGGTCTGGGATAGGTCTGGGATTTGCCCTCATCAGGGTCATGCTTTCGCAGTTTTGACATGCATGTTGACCTGATCGAGGGCTTTTCTGCTTTGGATCACGTAGTAATGTGGTACCACACTGAAACAGTCCATTAAACCTGGTTTCGATCAATATTTTTGAGGATAACGCATGTTAGGTCTGGGATAGGTCTGGGATTTGCCCTCATCAGGGTCATACTTTCGCAGTTTTGACATGCATGTTGACCTGATCGAGGGTTTTTTCTGCTTTGGATCACGTAGTAAAGTGGTACCACACTGAAACAGTCGAGTAAACCTGGTTTCGATCTATATTTTTGAGGATAACGCATGATAGGTCTGGGTTAGGTCTAGGATTTGCCCTCATCAGGCTCATACTTTCGCGTTTTTCACATACTTGTTCAACAGATCCTTGGTTTTTTCTGGTTTGGATCGCGTAGTAATGTGGTACCACACTGAAACAGTCCATTAAACCTGGTTTCGGTCAATATTTTTGAGAATAATTCATGTTAGGTCTATGCTAGGTCTGTGATTTGCTCTCATCAGGCTCATTCTTTCGCATATTTCTCATACTTGATGGCTAGATCCTGGGCTTTTTCTGGATTGCATCACGTAGTAATGTAGTACCACACTGAAACAGTCAATGAAACCTGGTTTCCATCAATATTTTAGAGGACAACGCAAGTTAGGTCTGGGATAGGTCTGGGATTTGCCCTCATCAGGCTCATACTTTCGCATATGTCTTATACTTCATGGATAGATCCTGGGCTATTTTCTGGTTTGGATCACATAGTAATGTGGTACCACAGTGAAACAGTCGATTGAACCAGGTTTCGATCAATATTTTTGAGGATAACGCATGTTAGGTCTAGGTTAGGCCTGGGATTTGCTCTCATCAGGCTCATACTTTCGCATATTTCTCATACTTCATGGCTAGATCCTGGGCTATTTCTGGATTGTGTCACGTAGTAATGTGGTACCACGCTGAAACAGTCAATTAAACCTGGTTTCGATCAATATTTTAGAGGATAACGCAAGTTAGGTCTGGGATAGGTCTGGGATTTGCCCTCATCAGACTCAAACTTTCGCACACTTCACATACGCGTTGAACAGATACTGGGTTATTTTCTGGTTTGGATCACATAGTAATGTGGTACCACACTGAAACAGTCGATTAAACCAGGTTTCGATCAATATTTTTGAGGATAACGCATGTTAGGTATAGGTTAGGCCTGGGATTTTCACTCATCAGTCTCATACTTTCGCATTCTTCACATAGTTGTTGAACGGATCCTGGGTTTTTTCTGGTTTGGATCACGTAGTAATGTGGGACCACACTGAAACAAATAATTAAACCTGGTCTTGATAAATATTTTAGAGGATAACGCATGTTAGGTCAGGGATAGGTCTGGGATTTGCCCTCATCAGGCTCATACTTTCGCGTTTTTCACATACTTGTTGAACAGATCCTGGGTTTTTTTCTGGTTTGGATCACGTAGTAGTGTGGTACCACACTGAAACAGTCCACTAAACCTGGTTTCGATCAATATTTTAGAGGATAACGCATGTTAGGTCTGGGTTAGGTCTAGGATTTGCCCTCATCAGGCTCATACTTTCGCGTTTTTCACATACTTGTTCAACAGATCCTGGGTTTTTTCTGGTTTGGATCACGTAGTAATGTGGTACCACACTGAAACAGTCCATTAAACCTGGTTTCGATCAATATTTTTGAGAATAATTCATGTTAGGTCTATGTTAGGTCTAGAATTTGCCCTCATCAGGCTCATACTTCCGCATATTTCTTATACTTCATGGATAGATCCTGTGCTATTTCTGGATTGTGTCACGTAGTAATGTGGTACCACACTGAAACAGTCAATTAAACCTGGTTTCGAACAATATTTTAGAGGATAACGCAAGTTAGGTCTGGGATAGGTCTGGGATTTGCCCTCATCAGGCTCATACTTTCGCGTTTTTCACATACTTGTTGAACAGATCCTGGGTTTTTATCTGGTTTGGATCACGTAGTAGTGTGGTACCACACTGAAACAGTCCACTAAATCTGGTTTCGATCAATATTTTAGAGGATAACGCATGTTAGGTCTGGGTTAGGTCTAGGATTTGCCCTCATCAGGCTCATACTTCCGCATATTTCTTATACTTCATGGATAGATCCTGGGCTATTTCTGGATTGGATCACGTAGTAATGTGGTACCACACTGAAACAGTCAATTAAACCTGGTTTCGATCAATATTTTATAGGATAACGCATGTTAGGTCTGTGTTAGGTCTAGGATTTGCCCTCATCAGGCTCATACTTCCGCATATTTCTTATACTTCATGGATAGATCCTGGGCTATTTCTGCATTGGATCACGTAGTAATGTGGTACCACACTGAAACAGTCAATTAAACCTGGTTTCGATGAATATTTTAGAGGATAACGCAAGTTAGGTCTGGGATAGGTCTGGAATTTGCCCTCACCAGGCTCATACTTTCGCGTTTTTCACATAGTTGTTGAACAGATCCTGGGTTTTTTTCTGGTTTGGATCACGTAGTAGTGTGGTACCACACTGAAACAGTCCACTAAACCTGGTATCGATCAATATTTTAGAGGATAACGCATGATAGGTCTGGGTTAGGTCTGGGATTTGCCCTCATCAGGCTCATACTTTCGCGTTTTTCACATACTTGTTGAACAGATCCTGGGTTTTTTTCTGGTTTGGATCACGTAGTAATGTAGTACCACACTGAAACAGTCGATTAACCCTGGTTTCGATCAATATTTTAGAGGATAACGCAAGTTAGGTCTGGGATAGGTCTGGGATTTGCCCTCATCAGACTCATACATTCGCACACTTCACATACTCGTTGAACAGATCCTGGGTTATTTTCTGGTTTGGATCACATAGTAATGTGGTACCACACTGAGACAGTCGATTAAACCAGGTTTCGATCAATATTTTTCAGGATAACGCATGTTAGGTCTGGGATAGGTCTGGGATTTGCCCTCATCAGGGTCATACTTTCGCAGTTTTGACATGCATGATGACCTGATCGAGGGCTTTTCTGCTTTGGATCACGTAGTAATGTGGTACCACAGTGAAACAGTCGATTGAACCAGGTTTCGATCAATATTTTTGAGGATAACGCATGTTAGGTCTAGGTTAGGCCTGGGATTTGCTCTCATCAGGCTCATACTTTCGCATATTTCTCATACTTCATGGCTAGATCCTGGGCTATTTCTGGATTGTGTCACGTAGTAATGTGGTACCACGCTGAAACAGTCAATTAAACCTGGTTTCGATCAATATTTTAGAGGATAACGCAAGTTAGGTCTGGGATAGGTCTGGGATTTGCCCTCATCAGACTCAAACTTTCGCACACTTCACATACGCGTTGAACAGATACTGGGTTATTTTCTGGTTTGGATCACATAGTAATGTGGTACCACACTGAAACAGTCGATTAAACCAGGTTTCGATCAATATTTTTGAGGATAACGCATGTTAGGTATAGGTTAGGCCTGGGATTTTCACTCATCAGTCTCATACTTTCGCATTCTTCACATAGTTGTTGAACGGATCCTGGGTTTTTTCTGGTTTGGATCACGTAGTAATGTGGGACCACACTGAAACAAATAATTAAACCTGGTCTTGATAAATATTTTAGAGGATAACGCATGTTAGGTCAGGGATAGGTCTGGGATTTGCCCTCATCAGGCTCATACTTTCGCGTTTTTCACATACTTGTTGAACAGATCCTGGGTTTTTTTCTGGTTTGGATCACGTAGTAGTGTGGTACCACACTGAAACAGTCCACTAAACCTGGTTTCGATCAATATTTTAGAGGATAACGCATGTTAGGTCTGGGTTAGGTCTAGGATTTGCCCTCATCAGGCTCATACTTTCGCGTTTTTCACATACTTGTTCAACAGATCCTGGGTTTTTTCTGGTTTGGATCACGTAGTAATGTGGTACCACACTGAAACAGTCCATTAAACCTGGTTTCGATCAATATTTTTGAGAATAATTCATGTTAGGTCTATGTTAGGTCTAGAATTTGCCCTCATCAGGCTCATACTTCCGCATATTTCTTATACTTCATGGATAGATCCTGTGCTATTTCTGGATTGTGTCACGTAGTAATGTGGTACCACACTGAAACAGTCAATTAAACCTGGTTTCGAACAATATTTTAGAGGATAACGCAAGTTAGGTCTGGGATAGGTCTGGGATTTGCCCTCATCAGGCTCATACTTTCGCGTTTTTCACATACTTGTTGAACAGATCCTGGGTTTTTATCTGGTTTGGATCACGTAGTAGTGTGGTACCACACTGAAACAGTCCACTAAATCTGGTTTCGATCAATATTTTAGAGGATAACGCATGTTAGGTCTGGGTTAGGTCTAGGATTTGCCCTCATCAGGCTCATACTTCCGCATATTTCTTATACTTCATGGATAGATCCTGGGCTATTTCTGGATTGGATCACGTAGTAATGTGGTACCACACTGAAACAGTCAATTAAACCTGGTTTCGATCAATATTTTATAGGATAACGCATGTTAGGTCTGTGTTAGGTCTAGGATTTGCCCTCATCAGGCTCATACTTCCGCATATTTCTTATACTTCATGGATAGATCCTGGGCTATTTCTGCATTGGATCACGTAGTAATGTGGTACCACACTGAAACAGTCAATTAAACCTGGTTTCGATGAATATTTTAGAGGATAACGCAAGTTAGGTCTGGGATAGGTCTGGAATTTGCCCTCACCAGGCTCATACTTTCGCGTTTTTCACATAGTTGTTGAACAGATCCTGGGTTTTTTTCTGGTTTGGATCACGTAGTAGTGTGGTACCACACTGAAACAGTCCACTAAACCTGGTATCGATCAATATTTTAGAGGATAACGCATGATAGGTCTGGGTTAGGTCTGGGATTTGCCCTCATCAGGCTCATACTTTCGCGTTTTTCACATACTTGTTGAACAGATCCTGGGTTTTTTTCTGGTTTGGATCACGTAGTAATGTAGTACCACACTGAAACAGTCGATTAACCCTGGTTTCGATCAATATTTTAGAGGATAACGCAAGTTAGGTCTGGGATAGGTCTGGGATTTGCCCTCATCAGACTCATACATTCGCACACTTCACATACTCGTTGAACAGATCCTGGGTTATTTTCTGGTTTGGATCACATAGTAATGTGGTACCACACTGAGACAGTCGATTAAACCAGGTTTCGATCAATATTTTTCAGGATAACGCATGTTAGGTCTGGGATAGGTCTGGGATTTGCCCTCATCAGGGTCATACTTTCGCAGTTTTGACATGCATGATGACCTGATCGAGGGCTTTTCTGCTTTGGATCACGTAGTAATGTGGTACCACACTGAAACAGTCCATTAAACCTGGTTTCGATCAATATTTTTGAGGATAACGCATGTTAGGTCTGGGATAGGTCTGGGATTTGCCCTCATCAGGGTCATACTTTCGCAGTTTTGACATGCATGTTGACCTGATCGAGGGTTTTTTCTGCTTTGGATCACGTAGTAAAGTGGTACCACACTGAAACAGTCGAGTAAACCTGGTTTCGATCTATATTTTTGAGGATAACGCATGATAGGTCTGGGTTAGGTCTAGGATTTGCCCTCATCAGGCTCATACTTTCGCGTTTTTCACATACTTGTTCAACAGATCCTCGGTTTTTTCTGGTTTGGATCGCGTAGTAATGTGGTACCACACTGAAACAGTCCATTAAACCTGGTTTCGATCAATATTTTTGAGAATAATTCATGTTAGGTCTATGCTAGGTCTGTGATTTGCTCTCATCAGGCTCATTCTTTCGCATATTTCTCATACTTGATGGCTAGATCCTGGGCTTTTTCTGGATTGCATCACGTAGTAATGTAGTACCACACTGAAACAGTCAATGAAACCTGGTTTCCATCAATATTTTAGAGGACAACGCAAGTTAGGTCTGGGATAGGTCTGGGATTTGCCCTCATCAGGCTCATACTTTCGCATATGTCTTATACTTCATGGATAGATCCTGGGCTATTTTCTTGTTTGGATCACATAGTAATGTGGTACCACAGTGAAACAGTCGATTGAACCAGGTTTCGATCAATATTTTTGAGGATAACGCATGTTAGGTCTAGGTTAGGCCTGGGATTTGCTCTCATCAGGCTCATACTTTCGCATATTTCTCATACTTCATGGCTAGATCCTGGGCTATTTCTGGATTGTGTCACGTAGTAATGTGGTACCACGCTGAAGCAGTCAATTAAACCTGGTTTCGATCAATATTTTAGAGGATAACGCAAGTTAGGTCTGGGATAGGTCTGGGATTTGCCCTCATCAGACTCAAACTTTCGCACACTTCACATACGCGTTGAACAGATCCTGGGTTATTTTCTGGTTTGGATCACATAGTAATGTGGTACCACACTGAAACAGTCGATTAAACCAGGTTTCGATCAATATTTTTGAGGATAACGCATGTTAGGTATAGGTTAGGCCTGGGATTTTCACTCATCAGTCTCATACTTTCGCATTCTTCACATAGTTGTTGAACGGATCCTGGGTTTTTTCTGGTTTGGATCACGTAGTAATGTGGGACCACACTGAAACAAATAATTAAACCTGGTCTTGATAAATATTTTAGAGGATAACGCATGTTAGGTCAGGGATAGGTCTGGGATTTGCCCTCATCAGGCTCATACTTTCGCGTTTTTCACATACTTGTTGAACAGATCCTGGGTTTTTTTCTGGTTTGGATCACGTAGTAGTGTGGTACCACACTGAAACAGTCCACTAAACCTGGTTTCGATCAATATTTTAGAGGATAACGCATGTTAGGTCTGGGTTAGGTCTAGGATTTGCCCTCATCAGGCTCATACTTTCGCGTTTTTCACATACTTGTTCAACAGATCCTGGGTTTTTTCTGGTTTGGATCACGTAGTAATGTGGTACCACACTGAAACAGTCCATTAAACCTGGTTTCGATCAATATTTTTGAGAATAATTCATGTTAGGTCTATGTCAGGTCTAGAATTTGCCCTCATCAGGCTCATACTTCCGCATATTTCTTATACTTCATGGATAGATCCTGTGCTATTTCTGGATTGTGTCACGTAGTAATGTGGTACCACACTGAAACAGTCAATTAAACCTGGTTTCGAACAATATTTTAGAGGATAACGCAAGTTAGGTCTGGGATAGGTCTGGGATTTGCCCTCATCAGGCTCATACTTTCGCGTTTTTCACATACTTGTTGAACAGATCCTGGGTTTTTATCTGGTTTGGATCACGTAGTAGTGTGGTACCACACTGAAACAGTCCACTAAATCTGGTTTCGATCAATATTTTAGAGGATAACGCATGTTAGGTCTGGGTTAGGTCTAGGATTTGCCCTCATCAGGCTCATACTTCCGCATATTTCTTATACTTCATGGATAGATCCTGGGCTATTTCTGGATTGGATCACGTAGTAATGTGGTACCACACTGAAACAGTCAATTAAACCTGGTTTCGATCAATATTTTAGAGGATAACGCAAGTTAGGTCTGGGATAGGTCTGGGATTTGCCCTCATCAGGCTCATACTTTCGCGTTTTTCACATACTTGTTGAACAGATCCTGGGTTTTTTTCAGGTTTGGATCACGTAGTAGTGTGGTACCACACTGAAACAGTCCACTAAACCTGGTTTCGATCAATATTTTAGAGGATAACGCATGTTAGGTCTGGGTTAGGTCTAGGATTTGCCCTCATCAGGCTCATACTTTCGCGTTTTTCAGATACTTGTTGAACAGATCCTGGGTTTTTTCTGGTTTGGATCACGTAGTAATGTGGTACCTCACTGAAACAGTCCATTAAACCTGGTTTCGATCAATATTTTTGAGAATAATTCATGTTAGGTCTAGGTTAGGTCTGTGATTTGCTCTCATCACGCTCATTCTTTCGCATATTTCTCATACTTGATGGCTAGATCCTGGGCTTTCTCTGGATTGCATCACGTAGTAATGTAGTACCACACTGAAACAGTCAATGAAACCTGGTTTCCATCAATATTTTAGAGGACAACGCAAGTTAGGTCTGGGATAGGTCTGGGATTTGCCCTCATCAGGCTCATACTTTCGCATTTTTCACATACTTGTTGAACGGATCCTGGGTTTTTTCTGGTTTGGATCACGTAGTAAAGTGGTACCACACTGAAACAGACAATTAAACCTGGTTTCGATCAATATTATTGAGGATAACGCATGTTAGGTCTAGGTTAGGCCTGGGATTTTCACTCATCAGACTCATACTTTCGCACTCTTCAAATACTTGTTGAACGGATCTTGGGTTTTTTCTGGTGTGGATCACTTAGTAATGTGGTACCACACTGAAACAATTAATTAAACCTAGTCTTGATAAATATTTTAGAGGATAACTCATGTTAGGTCTGGGTTAGGTCTAGGATTTGCCCTCATCAGGCTCATACTTTCGCATATTTCTTATACTTCATGGATAGATCCTGGGCTATTTCTGGATTGGATCACGTAGTAATGTGGTACCACACCGAAACAGAACAATTAAACCTGGTTTCGATCAATATTTTAGAGGATAACGCATGTTATGTCTGGGGTAGGTCTGGGATTTGCCCTCATCAGACTCAAGCTTTCGCACACTTCACATACTCGTTGAACAGATCCTGGGTTATTTTCTGGTTTGGATCACATGGTAATGTGGTACCACACTGAAGCAGTCGATTAAACCAGGTTTCGATCAATATTTTTGAGGATAACGCATGTTAGGTATAGGTTAGGCCTGGGATTTGCCCTCATCGGGGTCATACTTTCGCAGTTTCAACATACACGTTGACCTGATCGAGGGTTTTTTCTGCTTTGGATCACGTAGTAAAGTGGTACCACCCTGAAACAGTCCATTAAACCTGGTATCGATAAATATTTTTGAGGATAACGCATGTTAGTTCTAGGTTAGGCCTGGGATTTTCACTCATCAGACTCATACTTTCGCATTCTTCACATACTTGTTGAACGGATCCTGGGTTTTTTCTGGTATGGATCACGTAGTAATGAGGTACCACACTGAAACAGTCAATGAAACCTGGTTTCCATCAATATTTGAGAGGACAACGCTAGTTAGGTCTGGGATACGTCTGGGATTTGCCCTCATCAGTGTCATACTTTCGCATTTTTCACATACTTGTTGAACGGATCCTGGATTTTTTCTGGTTTGGATCACGTAGTAATGTGGTACCACAGTGAAACATTGAATTAAACCTGGTCTTGATAAATATTTTAGTGTATAACGCATGTTAGGTCTGGGTTAGGTCAAGGATTTGCCCTCATCAGGCTCATACTCTCGCATATTTCTCATACTTCATGGCTGGATCCTGGGCTATTTCTGGATTGGATTACGTAGTAAAGTCGTACCACACTGAAACATTCAATGAACCCTGGTCTGGATAAATATTTTAGAGGATAACGCATCTTAGGTCTGGGTTAGGTCTAAGATTTGCCCTCATCAGGCTCACAGTTTCGCGTTTTTCACATTCTTGTTGAACAGATCCTGGGTTTTTTCTGGTTTGGATCACGAAGTAGTGTGGTACCACACTGAAACAGTCCATGAAACCTGGTTTCGCTCAATATTTTAGAAGATAAAGCATGTTAGGTCTAGGTTAGGCCTGGGATTTGCCCTCATCAGGGTCATACTTTCGCAGTTTTAACATGCATGTTGACCTGATCGAGGGTTTTTTCTGCTTTGGATCACGTAGTAAAGTGGTACCCCACTGAAGCAGTCGATTAAACCTGGTTTCGATCAATATTTTAGAGGATAACGCAAGTTAGGTCCTTGATAGGTCTGAAATTTGCCCTCATCAGCCTCATAATTTCGCACACTTCACACACTCTTTGAACAGATCCTGGGTTTTTTTCTGGTTTGGATCACGTAGTAATGTGGTACCACACTGAAACAGTCGATTAAACCTGGTTTCGATCAATATAATTGAGGATAACGCATGCTAGGTCTAGGTTAGGCCTGGGATTTTCACTCATCAGACTCATACTTTCGCACTCTTCAAATACTTGTTGAACGGATCTTGGGTTTTTTCTGGTGTGGATCACTTAGTAATGTGGTACCACACTGAAACAATTAATTAAACCTAGTCTTGATAAATATTTTAGAGGATAACTCATGTTAGGTCTGGGTTAGGTCTAGGATTTGCCCTCATCAGGCTCATACTTTCGCATATTTCTTATACTTCATGGATAGATCCTGGGCTATTTCTGGATTGGATCACGTAGTAATGTGGTACCACACCGAAACAGAACAATTAAACCTGGTTTCGATCAATATTTTAGAGGATAACGCATGTTATGTCTGGGGTAGGTCTGGGATTTGCCCTCATCAGACTCAAGCTTTCGCACACTTCACATACTCGTTGAACAGATCCTGGGTTATTTTCTGGTTTGGATCACATGGTAATGTGGTACCACACTGAAGCAGTCGATTAAACCAGGTTTCGATCAATATTTTTGAGGATAACGCATGTTAGGTATAGGTTAGGCCTGGGATTTGCCCTCATCGGGGTCATACTTTCGCAGTTTCAACATACACGTTGACCTGATCGAGGGTTTTTTCTGCTTTGGATCACGTAGTAAAGTGGTACCACCCTAAAACAGTCCATTAAACCTGGTATCGATAAATATTTTTGAGGATAACGCATGTTAGTTCTAGGCTAGGCCTGGGATTTTCACTCATCAGACTCATACTTTCGCATTCTTCACATACTTGTTGAACGGATCCTGGGTTTTTTCTGGTATGGATCACGTAGTAATGAGGTACCACACTGAAACAGTCAATGAAACCTGGTTTCCATCAATATTTGAGAGGACAACGCTAGTTAGGTCTGGGATACGTCTGGGATTTGCCCTCATCAGTGTCATACTTTCGCATTTTTCACATACTTGTTGAACGGATCCTGGATTTTTTCTGGTTTGGATCACGTAGTAATGTGGTACTACAGTGAAACATTGAATTAAACCTGGTCTTGATAAATATTTTAGTGTATAACGCATGTTAGGTCTGGGTTAGGTCAAGGATTTGCCCTCATCAGGCTCATACTCTCGCATATTTCTCATACTTCATGGCTGGATCCTGGGCTATTTCTGGATTGGATTACGTAGTAAAGTCGTACCACACTGAAACATTCAATGAACCCTGGTCTGGATAAATATTTTAGAGGATAACGCATCTTAGGTCTGGGTTAGGTCTAAGATTTGCCCTCATCAGGCTCACAGTTTCGCGTTTTTCACATTCTTGTTGAACAGATCCTGGGTTTTTTCTGGTTTGGATCACGAAGTAGTGTGGTACCACACTGAAACAGTCCATGAAACCTGGTTTCGCTCAATATTTTAGAAGATAAAGCATGTTAGGTCTAGGTTAGGCCTGGGATTTGCCCTCATCAGGGTCATACTTTCGCAGTTTTAACATGCATGTTGACCTGATCGAGGGTTTTTTCTGCTTTGGATCACGTAGTAAGGTGGTACCCCACTGAAGCAGTCCATTAAACCTGGTTTCGATCAATATTTTAGAGGATAACGCAAGTTAGGTCCTTGATAGGTCTGAAATTTGCCCTCATCAGCCTCATAATTTCGCACACTTCACACACTCTTTGAACAGATCCTGGGTTTTTTTCTGGTTTGGATCACGTAGTAATGTGGTACCACACTGAAACAGTCGATTAAACCTGGTTTCGATCAATATAATTGAGAATAACGCATGTTAGGTCTTGGTTAGGCCTGGGATTTTCACTCATCAGACTCATACTTTCGCATTCTTCACATTCTTGTTGACCGGATTTTGGGATTTTTCTGGTGTGGATTACGTAGTAATGTGGTACCACACTGAAACAATCAATTAAACCTGGTTTCGATCAATATTTTAGAGAATAATTCATGTTAGGTCTGGGTTAGGTCTGGGACTTGTCCTCATCAGGGTCATTCTTTCGCATATTTCTCATACTTCATGGCTGGATCCTGGGCTATTTCTGGATTGGATCACGTAGTAATGTGGTACCACACTGAAACAGTCGATTAAACCTGGTTTCGATCAATATAATTGAGAATAACGCACGTTAGGTCTTGGTTAGGCCTGGGATTTTCACTCATCAGACTCATACTTTCGCATTCTTCACATTCTTGTTGAACGGATCTTGGGATTTTTCTGGTGTGGATCACGTAGTAATGTGGTACCACACTGAAACAATCAATTAAACCTGGTTTCGATCAATATTTTAGAGGATAACGCATGTTAGGTCTGGGTTAGGTCTAGGATTTGCCCTCATCAGGCTCATACTTTCGCATATTTCTCATACTTCATGGCTGGATCCTGGGCTATTTCTGGATTGGATCACGTAGTAATGTGGTACCACACTGAAACAGTCAACTAAATCTGGTTTCGATCAATATTTTAGAGAATAATTCATGTTAGGTCTGGGTTAGGTCTGGGACTTGTCCTCATCAGGGTCATTCTTTCGCATATTTCTCATACTTGATAGCTAGATCCTGGGCTTTTTCTGGATTGCATCACGCAGTCATGAAGTACAACTCTGAAACAGTCAATTAAACCTGGTTTCCATCAATATTTTAGAGGACAACGCATGTTAGGTCTAGGTTAGGTCTGGGACTTGTCCTCATCAGGGTCATACTTTCGCAGTTTTAACATACATGTTGACCTGATCGAGGGTTTTTTCTGCTTTGGATCACGTAGTAATGTGGTACCACACTGAAACTGTCCATTAAACCTGGTTTGGATCTATATTTTAGAGGATAACGCATGTTAGGTCTAGGTTAGCCCTGGGATTTTCACTCACCAGACTCATACTTTCGCATTCTTCACATACTTGTTGAACGGATCCTGGGTTTTTTCTGGTTTGGATCACATAGTAATGTGGTACCACACTGAAACAGTCGATTAATCCAGGCTTCGATCAATATTTTAGAGGATAACGCATGTTAGGTCTAGGTTAGCCCTGGGATTTACACTCACCAGACTCATACTTTCGCATTCTTCACATACTTGTTGAACGGATCCTGTGTTTTTTCTGGTTTGGATCACGTAGTAATGTGGGACCACACTGAAACAGTCAATTAATCCTGGTTTCGATCAATATATTAGAGAATAATTCATGTAAGGTCTAGGTTAGGTCTGGGATTTGCTCTCATCTGGCTCATTCTTTCGCATACTTCTCATACTTGATGGCTAGATCCTGTGCTTTTGCTGGATTGCATCACGTAGTAATGAAGTACAACACTGAAACAGCCAATTAAACCTGGTTTCCATCAATATCTTAGAGGGCAACGCAAGTTAGGTCTGGGATAGGTCTGGGATTTGCCCACATCGGGCTCATACTTTCGCGTTTTTCACATACTTGTTGAACAGAGCCTGGGTTCTTTCTGGTTTGGATCACGTAGTAGTGTGGTACCACACTGAAACAGTCCATTAAACCTGGTTTGGATCAACATTTTAGAGGATAACGCATGTTAGGCCTAGGTTAGGTCTGGCATTTTCACTCATCAGGCTCATACTTTCGAATTCTTCACATACTTGTTGAACGGATCCTGGGTTTTTTCTGGTTTGGATCACGTAGTAATGTGGGA
Source organism: Colletes latitarsis (assembly GCF_051014445.1). Taxonomy (NCBI): domain Eukaryota; kingdom Metazoa; phylum Arthropoda; class Insecta; order Hymenoptera; family Colletidae; genus Colletes; species Colletes latitarsis. The sequence goes on along the minus strand of NW_027488373.1, from coordinate 6,299,634 downwards.
CCACACTGAAACAATCAATTAAACCTGGTCTTCATAAATATTTTAGAGGATAACGCATGTTAGGTCCGGGATAGGTCTGGGATTTGCCCTCATCAGACTCATACTTTCGCACACTTCACATACTCGTTGCACAGATCCTGGGTTATTTTCTGGTTTGGATCACGTAGTAATGTGGGACCACACTGAAACAATCAATTAAACCTGGTTTCGATCAATATTTTAGAGGATAACGCAAGTTTGGTCTGGGATAGGTCTGGGATTTGCCCTCATCAGACTCATACTTTCGCACACTTCACATACTCGTTGCACAGATCCTGGGTTATTTTCTGGTTTGGATCACGTAGTAATGTGGTACCACACTGAAACAGTCGATTAAACCAGGTTTCGATCAATATTTTAGAGGACAACGCATGTTAGGTCTAGGTTTGGCCTGGGATTTGCCCTCATCAGACTCATACTTTCGCATTCTTCTCATACTTGTTGAACGGATCCTGGGTTTTTTCTGGTTTGAATCACGTAGTAATGTGGTACCACACTGAAACATTCAATTAAACCTGATCTTGATAAATATTTTAGAGGATAACGCATGTTAGGTTTGGGTTAAGTCTAAGATTTGCCCTCATCAGGCTCATACTTTCGCACACTTCACATACTCGTTGAACAGATCCTGGGTTATTTTCTGGTTTGGATCACATAGTAATGTGGTACCACACTGAAACAGTCGATTAAACCAGGTTTCGATCAATATTTTTGAGGATAACGCATGTTAGGTCTAGGTTAGGCCTGGGATTTTCACTCATCAGACTCATACTTTCGCATTCTTCTCATACTTGTTGAACGGATCCTGGGTTTTTTCTGGTTTGAATCACGTAGTAATGTGGTACCACACTGAAACATTCAATTAAACCTGGTTTCCATCAATATCTTAGAGGACAACGCAAGTTAGGTCTGGGATAGGTCTGGGATTTGCCCACATCAGGCTCATACTTTCGCGTCTTTCACTTACTTGTTGAACTGATCCTGGGCTTTTTCTGGTTTGGATCACGTAGTAATGTGGTACCACACTGAAACAGTCAATTAAACCTGGTTTCGATCAATATTTTAGAGAATAATTCATGTTAGGTCTAGGTTAGGTCTGGGATTTGCTATCATCAGGCTCATTCTTTCGCATATTACTCATACTTGATCGCTAGATCCTGGGCTTTTTCTGGTTTGCATCACGTAGTAATGAAGTATAACACTGAAACAGTCAATTAAACCTGGTTTCCATCAATATCTTAGAGGACAACGCAAGTTAGGTCTGGGATAGGTCTGGGATTTGCCCACATCAGGCTCATACTTTCGCGTTTTTCACATACTTGTTGAACAGATCCTGGGTTTTTTCTGGTTTGGATCACGTAGTAGTGTGGTACCACACTGGAACTGTCCATTAAACCTGGTTTGGATCAACATTTTAGAGGATAACGCATGTTAGGTCTAGGTTAGGTCTGGGATTTTCACTCATCAGATTCATACTTTCGCATTCTTCACATACTTGTTGGTCGGATCCTGGGTTTTTTCTGGTTTGGATCACGTAGTACTGTGGGACCACACTGAAGCAATCAATTAAACCTGGTCTTGATAAATATTTTAGAGGATAACGCATGTTAGGTCTGGGATAGGTCTGGGATTTGCCCTCATCAGACTCATACTTTCGCACACTTCACATACTCGTTGAACAGATCCTGGGTTATTTTCTGGTTTGGATCACATAGTAATGTGGTACCACACTGAAACAGTCGATTAACCCAGGTTTCGATCAATATTTTTGAGGATAACGCATGTTAGGTCTAGGTTAGGCCTGGGATTTTCACTCATCAGACTCATACTTTCGCATTCTTCTCATACTTGTTGAACGGATCCTGGGTTTTTTCTGGTTTGAATCACGTAGTAATGTGGTACCACACTGAAACAGTCGATGAAACCTGGTTTCGATCAATATTTTAGAGGATAACGCAAGTTAAGTCTGGGATATGTCTGGGATTTGCCCTCATCAGACTCATACTTTCGCACATTTCACATACTCGTTGAACAGATCCTGGGTTATTTTCTGGTTTGGATCACGTAATAATGTGGGACCACTCTGAAACAGTGAATTAAACCTGGTTTCGATTAATATATTAGAGAATAATTCACGTTAGGTCTAGGTTAGGTCTGGGATTTGCTCTCATCAGGCTCATTCTTACGCATATTTCTCATACTTGATGGCTAGATCCTGGGCTTTTTCTGCATCGCATCACGTAGTAATGAAGTACAACACTGAAACAGTCAACCAAACCTGGTTTCCATCATTATCTTAGAGGACAACGCAAGTCAGGTCTGGGATAGGTCTGGGATTTGCCCACATCAGGCTCATACTTTCGCGTTTTTCACATACTTGTTGAACAGATCCTGGGTTTTTTCTGGTTTGGATCACGTAGTAGTGTGGTACCACACTGAAACAGTCCATTAAACCTGGTTTGGATCAATATTTTAGAGGATAACGCATGTTAGGTCTAGGTTAGGTCTGGGATTTTCACTCATCAGACTCATACTTTCGCATTCTTCACATACTTGTTGAACGGATCCTGGGTTTTTTCTGGTTTGGATCACGTAGTAATGTGTGTCCACACTGAAACAATCAATTAAACCTGGTCTTGATAAATATTTTAGAGGATAACGCATGTTAGGTCTAGGTTAGCCCTGGGATTTTCACTCATCAGACTCATACGTTCGCATTCTTCACATACCTGTTGAACGGATCCTGGGTTTTTTCTGGTTTGGTTCACGTAGTAATGTGGTACCACACTGAAACATTCGATGAAACCTGATCTTGATAAATATTTTAGAAGATAACGCATGTTAGGTTTGGGTTAAGTCTAAGATTTGCCCTCATCAGGCTCATACTTTCGCATATTTCTCATTGTTAGGGGGAGGAGGTTAGAAAATACCTCGCCTAACGGGGGTCCGGATCTCGAGGGAAGGAACAGACGGAGAATAAGCGATACAATTATAATTTTATTTTCGCCGGATCGCCTTATGCGACCAAGCCGTTTATTTAGTCAATATAGGTTTTTGATAATCGGCCGACGTCTGCCAGACGATCAGTGTTGCGGCCTGTGTTGTTACCCTGAAACAGAAAGAGATACGACTAGGCGTTAAATACCTGTCGACGTGAGTCACGTCGCTTGTCTTTCTCTCTTTGGTACGCTCCTGGTCGGTGCTTGTCGCACCTAGGAGCGGGAATCTCTGCCGCCGCGATACGCAGCTAAGCTAGTGGATTGTACGTGTGTGAGCGTTCCCTTTAAACCGGGAATCGCTCGCTTTCTTCCAATTAGGGAATTTCCTCTCGGTTTTCTGTTCGACTGCAACACTTGATTGTCGCAGGAGAGGGTGCCTAGAGGGAGGTTGTAAGGCTCCAACCGTCACCCGGTCCTCGGCCCCTTACCGTCTTCGTATGCGTGTGTACGGAACACGATGCGGTGCAGTCTTTCAATGGCGTATAGGACGTCTTACTATTGAGACTGGCACCACGACGCCTTGTGAGTCGCGTTCTACGCGCAGTGACCGTACAAGACTCGTCCCACGCTCCGACTGGAAGGCGGCAAGTCCACCCAAGGTATTTACGCCAATAAGGCCCCTTTAGATGGTTGTAAGACCGTTCGATTGAATCAAGGGAGGATCGAGTCTTAATCTCGATACCTCTCGCACGACCGCTGTTTGCAGCGATACGCGGAAAATTCGGGAACTCGATGATACCAAAGAGTTTCCCGCAGTCTTTAATCGGGTCGTACTCACGACCGAATCGATTAACTGGTTTGATTCGACAACCGGAATTACACGCAGTTTACTGGGGGCAGTTTGCTTACGCAAGCTAATCCCGTAAAGCTGCGGCTATACGTCGGTTGCCCGCTTTGTGAAAATTCGAATAACTCGAATTTTCAACGTCGCGTGGGAATCAACCGCTAGAACCCGAGAATTTTCTTTATGCCTTTTTTTTTCTTAATTTGTTCGAATGCTCGAATAACTCGAAGCAATTCGAATATTGTGAGGGCCTGTTGAATTTCAACGAATGCTCGAATAACTCGAAGCAATTCGGAATATGTTAAATTAGGTAAAGCGTGATCGTTTATCGATCCGCGCTTGGCAGGCTCTCGTTAGCAAGTGACGGACGAGCACGCGCTGCCGAAAAGTACGCGTAAGAGAGGGGGAATCCTCCGACGCGCGGCGCTGTCGCCGTGGCTCTCGTCCGTCTTTTTCTAACATGTAATTATCGCACCTTCTCTATGGTCGAGCGTTTAACCGAAAAGTTCGAAATCGAACGTTACTGTACTGCTCGCGTGACTTACAGAAAAACTCAAGGAGCGAGAGTTTTTCTGCTGCCTTCTGTTTCGAGTCGCGGACGCGTCGACCTAGAATGTTCTGGTCGGTCGCGTATATTGAAAACAAAGCGGATTAACGGCTAATTACGGGTTTAAATAAATCGAATTAACTCGATCTTTAAACATACCGCCCCCCTTGCACGGTCCGTGCAATTTACATGGGGAGCCCTCTCCGCGGTCACTTCGCGATCGAAACACATAAAGAAGGTTGCAATGTTGAGAAAAAATTTTGTACTTGAAAAATTCAAGGTACTTACTCAGCGGCGAGATCGGCCCCGTCTATCCTCCAACACTTGGAGGGTGGCGAGGACAGTTTCCGCGATAGCGGTCCTGTCCGTTGTTTGGCGGTACCCGTGACGCCTATACCGGGGGCGTTGAATTGCCGGATTTACCCTTTCCCTGGGGCGGTTTCCTCCGGCTTCCGGTGCTGGACCGCGGTTCCGTCGCCTCCGGGTGTTCCTGCACCGCTCGTTGGACCTGGGTGTCGCGGGGGTGGCGGCTGGTCCGAGGTCTGCACCTGCCGGTGGCCTCGCAGCAACGGCGGGTGGTACGGCGGTGCCCGGGTGCTCTCCCGGCGTCCTTGGGGCAGCTTCGGCGGGCCGGAATTTGAGGTCGATCAACCTCCCTCCTCTGGCCCACTTCAATTTGAAGTGGCCCCCGGGGGCCTTGCACCGGAGTCGCCTTGTTGACCATGGTACATGCGCCGGGATGGTCAAGACGTCTTGTCCTAGGTTCAACAAGAACGCTGGCGGCTGGGTGGCTGTCGGCCCAGGCAATACCTCTGGGGCGGCGGGGAGAGTTACGTCCACCAGCGTTTCTTGGGCCTCTGCAGCTCTTGATGTGCCGGAATGCGGTGGCTCCACGAGCTGCAGAAGTCGGTCGAACTGGTGATTGATATCGGGTGTCGGGGGTGACCCCACCACGGTCACTAAACTTTCGTCGCTACCACTGGAGGACATTGTTTCTAATTTCTCGTGAGGCGAGAACTGGGCGAATTTGTCCGCGGGTCCCGCTTTTACGCGTGGACCCTCGCGGATCGCTCCCTTCCAGGAAATTAGTCGGATAGTAGGGTATCACTTCCCCTCTCATCCTTCTGTCTCCGATGGCGTAGGATATGTGGGAATCAACACCGTTTTGATTTCAAACGGCTGTATTCCCTGTCCTTTTCTCTGTACAACAGGATTCGGGACTTTGTTTATCCTATGCGGCTCCTTCGTCGGCCGTTGTCGAAGTTGACTCATCGACGGGCAGTCTACACAGTCGCGTAATTGGACGCGTGTATGTAGATGTGGCCGTGCGTACTTTTACCACACGCACACGTCTGTCTCGGCCTGGTAATACTTCCTCAATTCGTCCCATTTCCCACTGATTTGGGGGGAGAAGAGGATTTTGTACAAGAACCAAATCGTTTGGTTTTAACTGCACTTGGGTGGTGCGCCACTTATAGCGGCTCTGGAGATGCGTGAGGTAATCTCGCGTCCAATGTTTCCAGAGCTGCTCATGGAATTTTTGAATGGCCCTCCATCGCGTAAGCCGCGAGAGGGTTTCCGTTTCCACGGACTCGACCGGGAGTGCATTCATCGGTCCCCCAATCAGGAAGTGGCCCGGTGTAAGAGGTGCATAATCCTCGGGACAGTCGCTGAAAGCGGCGATCGGTCGCGAATTCAAGCTCGCCTCGATCTTACAGAGTAATGTCTGCATTTCTTCGCTTGTGGGCGTAAATTCTCCGAGGATGCGTTTCAGGTGATGCTTCACCGATTTCACACCGGCTTCTTGCATACCACCAAAGTGGGGTGCACTGGGTGGATTAAACTTCCACGTAATGCCCTTTTGACCGCACTTCGTTCTCATTTCTGGTGTATGATACACCGCATTGAAGTGTGCCTTCAATTCGCGATCCGCCCCTACGAAGTTTGTTCCGTTGTCACTGAACATACAGGACGGAACTCCTCGGCGAGCGATGAACCGGTCGAAGGCGGCCAGGAACGCACTCGTCGTATAATCGTGTACGAGTTCGATGTGCACGGCTCTTGTCGCGAAGCAGACGAACACAGCTATATACGCTTTATGAGCCGTTTTTCCCCGACCGGCGGAGTCGCGGACCCGAAACGGTCCAGCGTAATCGACTCCGCAGTTTGTAAAAGGTCGTGCCGCTTGGCTGCGCTCCGGTATTAAATCCTGCATGATTTGCGTGGATGTGTTCGCTTGCCATCTCACGCATCGTATGCATTGGTGGATAACCGTGCGCGCTGCGTTTCGGCACCCGATGATCCAGAATTTCTGTCTCACCGTGTACATGGTTAATTGCAAACCCCCGTGCAACGTGTCCACGTGGCATTGCCGAATTATCATGTTGGAAACATGATGTTTCGGCAGTATTATCGGGTGTTTCGTTTCCCATGTCAGCGTCGCGTTCTCCAATCTTCCGCCCACTCTCAAGACATGCTTGTCATCGAGGAAAGGGTTGAGGCCTTTCAAGGGAGACTTTGCAGGGATTCCCTTGTGCTCTTCTAAACACCGGTACTCTTCCGCAAAATGCGTACGTTGCAAGTAGCGTGCAATTCTTTCCGTTGCACGCTGCATTTCCCATGCTTCGACAACTTTTGCATCAAATGACCTCTGTTCTCCAGCCAGCGGCCTCCGGAGCCGGAGGCAATAGGCGGTGACTCGTAACAGCTTACTCCATTTGGAAAATCGGAATACGAAATCCCATTCCTTTTGTGGAGTCGCCAAGAGGGTATGCGATGCGCGTTTACCCTCCTCGGTCTCGAGAGAGGCCGGTGCTTTCGGCCAATTTTCCTCGGCTTGTCGAAGCCATTTCGGTCCAGAGATCCACAGCTCCGACTGAATGAGTTCCGCAGCTTCTACACCTCGCGAATTTAAATCTGCGGGGTTGAAGCGTGTGGGAACGTGTCTCCATTCAGCTTTCGGGAGCAAGGTCTGGATTTTTGACACGCGGTTGGCTATCACAACCTTCCATGTCGAAGCATGCTTTCTCAACCAGGCGAGTGCAATCGTAGAATCTGTCCAGCAGATTATACGGTCCATCTCTATGGGGAGGGACCGTTTCACGTGCACGACAAGCTCGGAGAGAAGTACAGCCCCGTTCAATTCCAGAACGGGGATGGATTGTGTTTTTATCGGAGCCACTCGGGTCTTTGCCATTATTAACGTTGTAAACACTTCATTGGTGTTCGTCGTCACTCGTAAATATGTGACGGCCGAGAAGGCAGCGAGCGACGCGTCGCAGAATCCGTGTAATTCCACAGAAGCTGCATTTGCTCCGTATCGGATCCATCTGGGGAATTTTAATTCCTTGAGACTGCTCCAATCCACGCAGAACGTGTTCCACGTTTTTTGCGTATCCGCGGAAATTTGATCGTCCCACTGGAGTTTCTCCAGCCATTGGGACTGCATCAAAATTTTTGCGCGAATTACGACTGGTGATAACCAGCCGAGCGGATCGAAGAGTTTCGCAATTTCCGAAAACAAGTTTCTTTTTGTCAGCGGTACCGCAGACGGTTGAAATCGTTGCAGATTAAAATAGAAATAGTCTCCGGAAGGGATCCAACGTAAACCAAGCACTTTTAATTCGGAATCATCGAACAGAGTGAGGTCTACGGCGTGGGAGTGAGCACTTTGGGGAATATTCTGCAATAATTGTGCCGAATTTCCAGCCCACTTTCTCAATTTAAACCCACCTCCCTGCAGGAGTTCGCAGACTTGCTTGCGAATTTTCTCGAGCAGGGATTTGTCGGGCGCTCCCATAAATACATCGTCGACGTATATATCCTTCTCGAGAATCGGAGCTGCGAGAGGGTACCTCTCTCCATCTTGTTCCTTTAATTCAAGAAGAGTACGCATCGATAAATATGGGGCGCACGCCGTACCGTATGTTACGGTATTTAATTCGAACGCTTTAAGCGGTTCGGTTGTTGACGTGCGCCAGACGATGCATTGAAAACGACGGTCCTGTGGGGCGACGAGAATTTGTCGAAACATCTTCTCGATGTCAGCCACCAACACGTACTCATACAGGCGCCATCTCGTTAAAACTGAGGTGATGTCATTTTGTAATTTTTGCCCTACGTGTAGGACGTCGTTAAGGGATCGCCCTCCGACCGTTCTGCTGGTTGCATTAAACACAACCCGCAATTTGGTCGTTGCACTTTCCGTGCGTATGACCGCTCGGTGCGGAATGTACAATCGTCCTTGGTCAACAGGCTCAATTTGAGTCATGTGACCTAATGATTCGTATTCCGCAAGGAACTCAGAGTATTCTCTGTCGAGGGTCGAATCCGCGTCGAGTTTACGCCGCAGCCTTGTTAATGCGGACAGCGCTATATGGAGCGAGCGTCCTAACGCTTCGTCCGGCCTTGAGTGATTCAAGGGCAATCGAACTATGAACCTTCCGGTCGCGTCCCGCCGTACGGTTTTTCGGAAGAGTGCTTCGCACTCTTCTTCCGCCTTCGAACGTACCGAAGTTACGGGGATTTCTTCGGTCTCCCAGAACCTTCGAATTGCGTAGTCCAGCGATTCGAGAACGGTGCAATGCAGCGTTCTTATGGTTTTCCGGGCTTCGCCTGCAGCGTTTATCGGGCCGGAAATAACCCAGCCGAACGCTGTTTCTTGGGCGATGGGACCATTGATCGACCCACGTCGGAAACCCGCTCGAATTATCTGAGCGTAAAGGTCCGCGCCGATAAGAATTTCTATTGTTTGATCGGCTGCAGGATTTGCGTCGGCCAGCGTTAATCCTCGGAACGCATTGTAAACAAGCGCGCTTGCCGTCGGTGTGCGGTAGGTCGTGATTTTCGGCACGACGTACGCGTTTCCAGTACACACCGGTTTCGCTTCGTTTTGCGAACCGAGGTTTAAATTTACGCTATATTTTATAGCTTGCGTTTGACCGCCCCCCAAGCCCGATACCGTAGCTGGGGTTCGTATCCGCTTAAGGTTGAGGTCGTTAGCCAGCCCAGCGGAGATAAAGGACGTCTCCGATCCTTGGTCCAACAGTGCGCGAGCGATTCGTGTCGCACCGTTCTTACCGAATACGCGCACTCGTGCCGTAGCTAACACCACAGGCCTCGGTGCGCCTGTACCGAGCGCGGTACAGTGCGACGTCGAGGCCGGCTTCACGTTAGCATTCAAAGCCGAGCTTTTTTGCCTTGGCTTCGATTTGGCCGATCGCGTAGGCTGGTCACTTACACGACTTTCCTGTTTTCTGCCGTGTGCGTTACTGGGTAACGGCCTCGCACTGGCTTCCTCTCGTGTGCATTCGTAGTGCAGCAGGGAATGGTGCCTCCCACTGCACTTGTGACACACCAGAGGGCTCTGGCACTGCATTACGGTGTGTGAGGAAGCGAGGCACTGCAAACACCATTGACGACTTCGTACGTATTGACTACGTACTCTTGCCGGCAATACTTTAAAATTATGGCATTGCAGTAATTGGTGTGGCCCAGCACAAAACCCGCACACTTCCGTTCGCACCGGCCTGACTCGTCCGTCGTGGTCCAAATTCGGCCCTCTTGGAATGGGAACCGGGTTGGAATTCACCACGACGTTGTGACTCCTCATGGCCTTTGAAGCGACACTCTTTTGTCGAGTGTCGATAAGCTTCGGTGCTCGAGGCTTCATTTCGGGCGCGAGGGCTGCCTCTCGCCGGTCTTCGTTCATCGAGAGCAAGGCTTGCGCATGATGGTCGATGAATTTCCTAACGTCTTCGAACGTAGGGTACTCGGTCGAGGGGCCCAACGTCCTCTGCCATTCCAACTCCAGTTTTGGAGTGAAATGTTGTTTCGCCCAGTGAGCGAGCAGCCATTCGAACAGCTGCTCGGGGGTTCCTCTTTTTTGGAGGGCAGCAATCGTCTCTGTATAATCCACAGTGATTTGTTGCATGCTGGCCAAATCGTTTAAATCGGTCGGCTTCAAGTGCAGCAGTTTGTCCAGCAGTTTCCCGGTTATCAAACGTGGAAGGCCGTATTTCTCTTTTAGAGTTTTCCAGGCTTCCGGGAAATTTCGTCCGACGATTTCAAATGACGAAATCGTCGCGAGAGCTGGTCCCTCCAAGCATGCGTTCAGATGAAATAATCTCTGTACGTCCAAGAGCGATGCGTTTCGGATCACACCTGAGGTGAAAAGATCCTCGAAATGTTCCCATTCTCGAGGGTCACCTCCGAATTTCGGCAATCGCTGCTTCGGGAGCTCGATTAGCATGTTGGGTGGCTGTACTTCCGTTGTCGCTGGTTTGGCTTCAGCGACTATTCGGTCGATCTCAGTGGTAACGTAATTCTGGAATTCCTGGAATTCGTTTTCCGCACTGAGGAGGTAGCCCGGCTTAAATAGCACGTAGGCTTGTCTTTTCGCGGCGGGAATCATTCTCCGCACGCTCATGTACAACGTTCGGGTATCACGCCATAACTGCGTGGAGTATGTGAGTTTTTCCTCAAGGAGTTTCTCCGAGTACTTGGCTCTACCCATCTTTTTTAGATTAACGGTCAATGCTTTGAGACGATCGAACTCTTCGGTTAATTCCGTGAGTTGATCCTCAAGGTCGGACCGCGACAGTTCCTCTGATACCGCCATAGTGATTTATCGAGGGGCAATCAACTCGATTTAAACTCTGTCGTGGTAAACCTTCACGCACAAGAGTGTTCACTCTTTTCCCGTTCCAATCAACCTCGTTTCGATACGGCTCGAAGGACCTTATGTTAGGGGGAGGAGGTTTGAAAATACCTCGCCTAACGGGGGTCCGGATCTCGAGGGAAGGAACAGACGGAGAATAAGCGATACAATTATAATTTTATTTTCGCCGGATCGCCTTATGCGACCAAGCCGTTTATTTAGTCAATATAGGTTTTTGATAATCGGCCGACGTCTGCCAGACGATCAGTGTTGCGGCCTGTGTTGTTACCCTGAAACAGAAAGAGATACGACTAGGCGTTAAATACCTGTCGACGTGAGTCACGTCGCTTGTCTTTCTCTCTTTGGTACGCTCCTGGTCGGTGCTTGTCGCACCTAGGAGCGGGAATCTCTGCCGCCGCGATACGCAGCTAAGCTAGTGGACTGTACGTGTGTGAGCGTTCCCTTTAAACCGGGAATCGCTCGCTTTCTTCCAATTAGGGAATTTCCTCTCGGTTTTCTGTTCGACTGCAACACTTGATTGTCGCAGGAGAGGGTGCCTTGAGGGAGGTTGTAAGGCTCCAACCGTCACCCGGTCCTCGGCCCCTTACCGTCTTCGTATGCGTGTGTACGGAACACGATGCGGTGCAGTCTTTCAATGGCGTATAGGACGTCTTACTATTGAGACTGGCACCACGACGCCTTGTGAGTCGCGTTCTACGCGCAGTGACCGTACAAGACTCGTCCCACGCTCCGACTGGAAGGCGGCAAGTCCACCCAAGGTATTTACGCCAATAAGGCCCCTTTAGATGGTTGTAAGACCGTTCGATTGAATCAAGGGAGGATCGAGTCTTAATCTCGATACCTCTCGCACGACCGCTGTTTGCAGCGATACGCGGAAAATTCGGGAACTCGATGATACCAAAGAGTTTCCCGCAGTCTTTAATCGGGTCGTACTCACGACCGAATCGATTAACAGGTTTGATTCGACAACCGGAATTACACGCAGTTTACTGGGGGCAGTTTGCTTACGCAAGCTAATCCCGTAAAGCTGCGGCTATACGTCGGTTGCCCGCTTTGTGAAAATTCGAATAACTCGAATTTTCAACGTCGCGTGGGAATCAACCGCTAGAACCCGAGAATTTTCTTTATGCCTTTTTTTTTCTTAATTTGTTCGAATGCTCGAATAACTCGAAGCAATTCGAATATTGTGAGGGCCTGTTGAATTTCAACGAATGCTCGAATAACTCGAAGCAATTCGGAATATGTTAAATTAGGTAAAGCGTGATCGTTTATCGATCCGCGCTTGGCAGGCTCTCGTTAGCAAGTGACGGACGAGCACGCGCTGCCGAAAAGTACGCGTAAGAGAGGGGGAATCCTCCGACGCGCGGCGCTGTCGCCGTGGCTCCCGTCCGTCTTTTTCTAACATGTAATTATCGCACCTTCTCTATGGTCGAGCGTTTAACCGAAAAGTTCGAAATCGAACGTTACTGTACTGCTCGCGTGACTTACAGAAAAACTCAAGGAGCGAGAGTTTTTCTGCTGCCTTCTGTTTCGAGTCGCGGACGCGTCGACCTAGAATGTTCTGGTCCGTCGCGTATATTGAAAACAAAGCGGATTAACGGCTAATTACGGGTTTAAATAAATCGAATTAACGCGATCTTTAAACACTCATACTTCATGGCTAGATCCTGGGCTGTCTCTGGATTGTATCACGTAGTAATGTGGTACCACGCTGAAACAGTCAATTAAACCTGGTTTCGATCAATATTTTAGAGGATAACGCAAGTTAGGTCTGGCATAGGTCTTGGATTCGCCCTCATCAGGCTCATACTTTCGCGTCTTTCACTTACTTGTTGAACTGATCCTGGGCTTTTTCTGGTTTGGATCACGTAGTAATGTGGTACCACACTGAAACAGTCAATTAAACCTGGTTTCGATCAATATTTTAGAGAATAATTCATGTTAGGTCTAGGTTAGGTCTGGAATTTGCTCTCATCAGGCTCATTCTTTCGCATATTTCTCATACTTGATGGCTAGATCCTGGGCTTTTTCTGGATTGCATCACGTAGTAATGAAGTACAACACTGAAACAGTCAATTAAACCTGGTTTCCATCAGTATCTTAGAGGACAACGCAAGTTAGGTCTGGGATAGGTCTGGGATTTGCCCACATCAGGCTCATACTTTCGCGTTTTTCACATACTTGTTGAACAGATCCTGGGTTTTTTCTGGTTTGGATCACGTAGTAATGTGGGACCACACTGAAACAGTCAATTAAACCTGGTTTCGATCAATATATTAGAGAATAATTCATGTTAGGTCTAGGTTAGGTCTGGGATTTGCTCTCATCGGGCTCATTCTTTCGCATATTTCTCATACTTGATGGCTAGATCCTGGGCTTTTTCTGGATTGCATCACGTAGTAATGAAGTACAACACTGAAACAGACAATTAAACCTGGTTTCCATCAATATCTTAGAGGACAACGCAACTTCGGTCTGGGATAGGTCTGGGATTTGCCCACATCAGGCTCATACTTTCGCGTTTTTCACATACTTGTTGAACAGATCCTGGGTTTTTTCTGGTTTGGATCACGTAGTAATGTGGGACCACACTGAAACAATCAATTAAACCTGGTCTTGATAAATATTTTAGAGGATAACGCATGTTAGGTCTGGGATAGGTCTGGGATTTGCCCTCATCAGACTCGTACTTTCGCACACTTCACATACTCGTTGAACAGATCCTGGGCTTTTTCTGGTTTGGATCACGTAGTAATGTGGTACCACACTGAAACAGTCGATGAAACCTGGTTTCGATCAATATTTTAGAGGATAACGCAAGTTAAGTCTGGGATATGTCTGGGATTTGCCCTCATCAGACTCATACTTTCGCACACTTCACATACTCGTTGAACAGATCCTGGGTTATTTTCTGGTTTGGATCACGTAATAATGTGGGACCACACTGAAACAGTCAATTAAACCTGGTCTTGATAAATATTTTGGAGGATAACGCATGTTAGGTCTGGGATAGGTCTGGGATTTGCCCTCATCAGACTCGTACTTTCGCACACTTCACATACTCGTTGAACAGATCCTGGGCTTTTTCTGGTTTGGATCACGTAGTAGTGTGGTACCACACTGAAACAGTCCATTAAACCTGGTTTGGATCAACATTTTAGAGGATAACGCATGTTAGGTCTAGGTTAGGTCTGGGATTTTCACTCATCAGACTCATACTTTCGCATTCTTCACATACTTGTTGAACGGATCCTGGGTTTTTTCTGGATTGGATCACGTAGTAATGTGGGACCACACTGAAACAATCAATTAAACCTGGTCTTGATAAATATTTTAGAGGATAACGCATGTTAGGTCTGGGATAGGTCTGGGATTTGCCCTCATCAGACTCGTACCTTCGCACACTTCACATACTCGTTGAACAGATCCTGGGCTTTTTCTGGTTTGGATCACGTAGTAATGTGGTACCACACTGAAACAGTCGATGAAACCTGGTTTCGATCAATATTTTAGTGGATAACGCAAGCTAAGTCTGGGATATGTCTGGGATTTGCCCTCATCAGACTCATACTTTCGCACACTTCACATACTCGTTGAACAGATCCTGGGTTATTTTCTGGTTTGGATCACGTAATAATGTGGGACCACACTGAAACAGTCAATTAAACCTGGTTTCGATCAATATATTAGAGAATAATTCATGTTAGGTCTAGGTTAGGTCTGGGATTTGCTCTCATCAGGCTCATTCTTACGCATATTTCTCATACTTGAAGGCTAGATCCTGGGCTTTTTCTGCATCGCATCACGTAGCAATGAAGTACAACACTGAAACAGTCAATCAAACCTGGTTTCCATCATTATCTTAGAGGACAACGCAAGTTAGGTCTGGGATAGGTCTGGGATTTGCCCACATCAGGCTCATACTTTCGCGTTTTTCACATACTTGTTGAACAGGTCCTGGGTTTTTTCTGGTTTGGATCACGTAGTAGTGTGGTACCACACTGAAACAGTCCATTAAACCTGGTTTGGATCAATATTTTAGAGGATAACGCATGTTAGGTCTAGGTTAGGTCTGGGATTTTCACTCATCAGACTCATACTTTCGCATTCTTCACATACTTGTTCAACGGATCCTGGGTTTTTTCTGGTTTGGATCACGTAGTAATGTGGGTCCACACTGAAACAATCAATTAAACCTGGTCTTGATAAATATTTTAGAGGATAACGCATGTTAGGTCTGGGATAGGTCTGGGATTTGCCCTCATCAGACTCATACTTTCGCACACTTCACATACTCGTTGAACAGATCCTGGGCTTTTTCTGGTTTGGATCACGTAGTAATGCGGTACCACACTGAAACAGTCGATGAAACCTGGTTTCGATCAATATTTTAGAGGATAACGCAAGTTTAGTCTGGGATTGGTCTGGGATTTGACCTCATCAGACTCATACTTTCGCACACTTCACATACTCGTTGAACAGATCCTGGGTTATTTTCTGGTTTGGATAACATAGTAATGTGGTACCACACTGAAACAGTCGATTAAACCAGGTTTCGATCAATATTTTTGAGGATAACGCATGTTAGGTCTAGGTTAGGCCTGGGATTTTCACTCATCAGGCTCATACTTTCGCATTCTTCACATACTTGTTGAACGGATCCTTGGTTTTTTCTGCTTTGGATCACGTAGTAATGTGGTAGCACACTGAAACAGTCCATTAAACCTGGTTTCCATCAATATTTTTGAGGATAACGCATGTTAGATCTAGGTTAGGCCTGGGATTTTCCCTCATCAGACACATACTTTCGCATTCTTCACATACTTGTTGAACGGATCCTTGGTTTTTTCTGCTTTGGATCACGTAGTAATGTGGTAGCACACTGAAACAGTCCATTAAACCTGGTTTCGATCAATATTTTAGAGAATAACGCATGTTAGGTCATGGTTAGGTCTGGGATTTGCTCTCATCAGGCTCGTACTTTCTCATATTTCTCATACTTGATGGCCAGATTCTGGGCTTTTTCTAGTTTGGATCCTGTAGTAATATGGTACCACACTGAGACAGTCCATTTAACCTGGTTTCGATCAATATTTTAGAGGATAACGCATGTTATGTCTAGGTTAGGCCTGTGATTTGCCATCATCAGACACATACTCTCGCATTCTCCATATACTTGTTGAACAGATCCTGGGTTTTTTCAGGTTTGGATCACGTAGTAATGTGGTACCACACTGAAACATTCAATTAAACCTGGTCTTGATAAATATTTTAGAGGATAACGCATGTTAGGTCTGGGTTAGGTCTATGATTTGCCCTCATCAGGCTCATACTTTCGCATGTTACTCATACTTGATGGCTAGATCCAGGGCTTTTTCTGGATTGGATCACGTAGTAATGTGGTACCACACTGAAACAGTCAATTAAACCTGGTCTTGATAAATATTTTAGAGGATAACGCATGTTAGATCTAGGTTAGGCCTGGGATTTGCCCACATCAGACTCATACTTTCGCACACTTCACATACTCGTTGAACAGATCCTGGGTTATTTTCTGGTTTGGATCACGTAGTAATGTGGGACCACACTGAAACAATCAATTAAACCTGGTCTTGATAAATATTTTAGAGGATAACGCATGTTAGGTCTGGGATAGGTCTGGGATTTGCCCTCATCAGGCTCATACTTTCGCGTTTTTCACATACTTGTTGAACAGATCCTGGGTTTTTTCTGGTTTGGTTCACGTAGTAGTGTGGTACCACACTGAAACAGTCCATTAAACCTGGTTTGGATCAACATTTTAGAGGATAACGCATGTTAGGTCTAGGTTAGGTCTGGGATTTGCTCTCATCAGGCTCATACTTTCGCATATTTCTCATACTAGATGGCTAGTTCCTGGGCTTTTTCTGGATTGCATCACGTAGTAATGTGGTACCACACTGAAACATTCAATTAAACCTGGTCTTGATAAATATTTTAGAGGATAACGCATATTAGGTCTAGGTTAGGTCAGGGATTTTCACTCATCAGACTCATACTTTCGCACACTTCACATACTCGTTGAACAGATCCTGGGCTATTTCTGGATTGGATCACGTAGTAATGTGGGACCACACTGAAACAATCAATTAAACCTGGTCTTGATAAATATTTTAGAGAATAACGCATGTTAGGTCATGGTTAGGTCTGGGATTTGCTCTCATCAGGCTCGTACTTTCTCATATTTCTCATACTTGATGGCCAGATTCTGGGCTTTTTCTAGTTTGGATCCTGTAGTAATATGGTACCACACTGAGACAGTCCATTTAACCTGGTTTCGATCAATATTTTAGAGGATAACGCATGTTATGTCTAGGTTAGGCCTGTGATTTGCCATCATCAGACACATACTCTCGCATTCTCCATATACTTGTTGAACAGATCCTGGGTTATTTTCTGGTTTGGATCACGTAGTAATGTGGGACCACACTGAAACAATCAATTAAACCTGGTCTTGATAAATATTTTAGAGGATAACGCATGTTAGGTCTGGGATAGGTCTGGGATTTGCCCTCATCAGACTCATACTTTCGCACACTTCACATACTCGTTGAACAGATCCTGGGTTATTTTCTGGTTTGGATCACATAGTAATGTGGTACCACACTGAAACAGTCAATTAAACCTGGTTTTGATCAATATTTTAGGGAATAATTCGTGTTACGTCTAGGTTAGGTCTGGGATTTGCTCTCATCAGGCTCATTCTTTCGCATATTTCTCGTACTTCATGGCTGGATCCTGGGCTATTTCTGGATTGGATCACGTAGTAATGTGGTTCCACACTGAAACAGTCAATTAAACCTGGTTTTGATCAATATTTTAGAGAATAATTCATGTTAGGTCTAGGTTAGGTCTGGGATTTGCTCTCATCAGGCTCATTCTTTCGCATATTTCTCATACTTGACGGCTAGATCCTGGGCTTTTTCTGGATTGCATCACGTAGTAATGAAGTACAACACTGAAACAGTCAATTAAACCTGGTTTCGATCAATATTTTAGAGAATAATTCATGTTAGGTCCGGGTTAGGTCTAGGATTTGCCCTCATCAGGCTCATACCTTCGCATATTTCTCATACTTCATGGCTAGATCCTGGGCTGTTTCTGGATTGTATCACGTAGCAATGTGGTACCACGCTGAAACAGTCAATTAAACCTGGTTTCGATCAATATTTTAGAGGATAACGCAAGTTAGGTCTGGCATAGGTTTGGGATTCGCCCTCATGAGACTCATACTTTCGCGTTTTTCACATACTTGTTGAACTGATCCTGGGCTTTTTCTGGTTTGGATCACGTAGTAATGTGGTACCACACTGAAACAGTCAATTAAACCTGGTTTCGATCAATATTTTAGAGAATAATTCATGTTAGGTCTAGGTTAGGTCTGGGATTTGCTCTCATCAGGCTCATACTTTCGCATATTTCTCATACTAGATGGCTAGTTCCTGGGCTTTTTCTGGATTGCATCACGTAGTAATGAAGTACAACACTGAAACACTCAATTAAACCTGGTTTGGATGTATATTTTAGAGGATAACGCATGTTAGGTCTAGGTTAGGTCTGGGATTTGCTCTCATCAGGCTCATACTTTCGCATATTTCTCATACTAGATGGCTAGTTCCTGGGCTTTTTCTGGATTGCATCACGTAGTAATGTGGTACCACACTGAAACATTCAATTAAACCTGGTCTTGATAAATATTTTAGAGGATAACGCATATTAGGTCTAGGTTAGGTCAGGGATTTTCACTCATCAGACTCATACTTTCGCATTCTTCACATACTTGTTGAACGGATCCTGGGCTATTTCTGGATTGTATCACGTAGTAATGTGGTACCACACAGAAACAGTCAATTAAACCTGGTTTCGATCAATATTTTAGAGGATAACGCAAGTTAGGTCTGGGATAGGTCTGGGATTTTCCCTCAACAGGCTCATACTTTCGCGTTTTTCACATACTCGTTGAACAGATCCTGGGTTTTTTCTGGTTTGGATCACGTAGTAATGTGGTACCACACTGAAACAGTCAATTAAACCTGGTTTCGATAAATATTTTAGAGAATAATTCATGTTAGGTCTAGGTTAGGTCTGGGATTTGCTCTCATCAGGCTCATACTTTCGCACACTTCACATACTCGTTTGACAGATCCTGTGTTATTTTCTGGTTTGGATCGCATAGTAATGTGGTACCACACTGAAACAGTCGATTAAACCAGGTTTCGATCAATATTTTTGAGGATAACGCACGTTAGGTCTAGGTTAGGCCTGGGATTTTCACTCATCAGACTCATACTTTCGCATTCTTCACATACTTTTTGAACGGTTCCTGGGTTTTTTCTGGTTTGGATCACGTAGTAATGTGGGACCACACTGAAACAGTCAATTAAACCTGGTTTCGATCAATATATTAGAGAATAATTCATGTTAGGTCTAGGTTAGGTCTGGGATTTGCTCTCATCAGGCTCATTCTTTCGCATATTTCTCATACTTGATGGCTAGATCCTGGGCTTTTTCTGGATTGCATCACGTAGTAATGAAGTACAACACTGAAACAGTCAATTAAACCTGGTTTCCATCAATATCTTAGAGGACAACGCAAGTTAGGTCTGGGATAGGTCTGGGATTTGCCCGCATCAGGCTTATACTTTCGCGTTTTTCACATCCTCGTTGAACAGATCCTGGGTTATTTTCTGGTTTGGATCGCATAGTAATGTGGTACCACACTGAAACAGTCCATTAAACCTGGTTTGGATCAACATTTTAGAGGATAACGCATGTTAGGTCTAGGTTAGGTCCGGGATTTTCACACATCAGACTCATACTTTCGCATTCTTCACATACTTGTTGAACGGATCCTGGGTTTTTTCTGGTTTGGATCACGTAGTAATGTGGGACCACACTGAAACAATCAATTAAACCTGGTTTTGATCAATATTTTAGAGAATAATTCATGTTAGGTCTAGGTTAGGTCTGGGATTTGCTCTCATCAGGCTCATTCTTTCGCATATTTCTCGTACTTCATGGCTGGATCCTGGGCTATTTCTGGATTGGATCACGTAGTAATGTGGTACCACACTGAAACAGTCAATTAAACCTGGTTTTGATCAATATTTTAGAGAATAATTCATGTTAGGTCTAGGTTAGGTCTGGGATTTGCTCTCATCAGACTCATACTTTCGCACACTTCACATACTCGTTGAACAGATCCTGTGTTATTTTCTGGTTTGGATCGCATAGTAATGTGGTACCACACTGAAACAGTCCATTAAACCTGGTTTGGATCAACATTTTAGAGGATAACGCATGTTAGGTCTAGGTTAGGTCCGGGATTTTCACTCATCAGACTCATACTTTCGCATTCTTCACATACTTGTTGAACGGATCCTGGGTTTTTTCTGGTTTGGATCACGTAGTAATGTGGGACCACACTGAAACAATCAATTAAACCTGGTCTTGATAAATATTTTAGAGGATAACGCATGTTAGGTCTGGGATAGGTCTGGGATTTGCCCACATCAGACTCATACTTTCGCGCACTTCACATACTCGTTGAACAGATCCTGGGTTATTTTCTGGTTGGGATCACATAGTAATGTGGTACCACACTGAAACAGTCAATTAAACCTGGTTTTGATCAATATTTTAGAGAATAATTCATGTTAGGTCTAGGTTAGGTCTGGGATTTGCTCTCATCAGGCTCATTCTTTCGCATATTTCTCGTACTTCATGGCTGGATCCTGGGCAATTTCTGGATTGGATCACGTAGTAATGTGGTACCACACTGAAACAGTCAATTAAACCTGGTTTTGATCAATATTTTAGAGAA
This sequence comes from Colletes latitarsis, assembly GCF_051014445.1. Lineage (NCBI taxonomy): Eukaryota > Metazoa > Arthropoda > Insecta > Hymenoptera > Colletidae > Colletes > Colletes latitarsis. The sequence continues at coordinate 6,278,724 of NW_027488373.1, read as the reverse complement.
TAATTCATGTTAGGTCTAGGTTAGGTCTGGGATTTGCTCTCATCAGGCTCATTCTTTCGCATATTTCTCATACTTGACGGCTAGATCCTGGGCTTTTTCTGGATTGCATCACGTAGTAATGAAGTACAACACTGAAACAGTCAATTAAACCTGGTTTCGATCAATATTTTAGAGAATAATTCATGTTAGGTCTAGGTTAGGTCTGGGATTTGCTCTCATCAGGCTCATACTTTCGCATTCTTCACATACTTGTTGAACGGATCCTGGGTTTTTTCTGGTTTGGTTCACGTAGTAATGTGGTACCACACTGAAACATTCAATTAAACCTGATCTTGATAAATATTTTAGAGTATAACGCATGTTAGGTCCCGGTTAGGTCTAGGATTTGCCCTCATCAGGCTCATACCTTCGCATATTTCTCATACTTCATGGCTAGATCCTGAGCTGTTTCTGGATTGTATCACGTAGTAATGTGGTACCACGCTGAAACAGTCAATTAAACCTGGTTTCGATCAATATTTTAGAGGATAACGCAAGTTAGTCTGGCATAGGTTTGGGATTCGACCTCATGAGACTCATACTTTCGCGTTTTTCTCATACTTTTTGAACTGATCCTGGGCTTTTTCTGGTTTGGATCACGTAGTAATGTGGTACCACACTGAAACAGTCAATTAAACCTGGTTTCGATCAATATTTTAGAGAATAATTCATGTTAGGTCTAGGTTAGGTCTGGGATTTGCTCTCATCAGGCTCATACTTTCGCATATTTCTCATACTAGATGGCTAGTTCCTGGGCTTTTTCTGGATTGCATCACGTAGTAATGTGGTACCACACTGAAACATTCAATTAAACCTGGTCTTGATAAATATTTTAGAGGATAACGCATGTTAGGTCTAGGTTAGGTCAGGGATTTTCACTCATCAGACTCATACTTTCGCATTCTTCACATACTTGTTGAACGGATCCTGGGTTTTTTCTGGTTTGGATCACGTAGTAATGTGGTACCACACTGAAACAGTCGATTAAACCTGGTTTGGATCAGTATTTTAGAGGATAACGCAACATAAGTCTGGGATAGGTCTGGGATTTGACCTCATCAGACTCATACTTTCGCGTTTTTCACATACTTGTTGAACAGATTCTGGGTTTTTTCTGGTTTGGATCACGTAGTAGTGTGGTACCACACTGAAACAGTCCATTAAACCTGCTTGCGATGAATATTTTAGAGGATAACGCAAGTTAGGTCTGGGATAGGTCTGGGATTTTCCCTCAACAGGCTCATACTTTCGCGTTTTTCACATACTCGTTGAACAGATCCTGGGTTTTTTCTGGTTTGGATCACGTAGTAATGTGGTACCACACTGAAACAGTCGATGAAACCTGGCTTCGATCAATATTTTAGAGGATAACGCAAGTTAAGTCTGGGATTGGTCTGGGATTTGACCTCATCAGACTCATACTTTCGCACACTTCACATACTCGTTGAACAGATCCTGGGTTATTTTCTGGTTTGGATCACATAGTAATGTGGTACCACACTGAAACAGTCGATTAAACCAGGTTTCGATCAATATTTTTGATGATAACGCATGTTAGGTCTAGGTTAGGTCTGAGATTTGCTCTCATCAGGCTCATTCTTTCGCATTCTTCACATACTTGTTGAACGGATCCTGGGTTTTTTCAGGTTTGGATCACGTAGTAATGTGGTACCACACTGAAACAGTCGATGAAACCTGGTTTCGATCAATATTTTAGAGGATAACGCAAGTTAAGTCTGGGATTGGTCTGGGATTTGACCTCATCAGACTCATACTTTCGCACACTTCACATACTTGTTGAACGGATCCTGGGTTTTTTCTGGTTTGGATCACGTAGTAATGTGGGACCACACTGAAACAGTCAATTAAACCTGGTTTCGATCAATATTTTAGAGAATAATTCATGTTAGGTCTAGGTTAGGTCTGAGATTTGCTCTCATCAGGCTCATTCTTTCGCATATTTCTCATACTTGATGGCTTGATCCTGGGCTTTTTCTGGATTGCATCACGTAGTAATGAAGTACCACACTGAAGCAGTCCATTAGACCTGCTTCCGATCAATATTTTAGAGGATAACGCATGTTAGGACTGGGTTAGGGCTAGGATTTGCCCTCATCAGGCTCATACTTTCGCATATTTCTCATACTTCATGGCTAGATCCTGGGCTTTTTCTGGATTGCATCACGTAGTAATGAAGTACAACACTGAAACAGTCAATTAAACCTGGTTTCCATCAATATCTTAGAGGATAACGCATGTTAGGTCTGGGATAGGTCTGGGATTAGCCCTCATCAGACTCATACTTTCGCACACTTCACATACTCGTTGAACAGATCCTGTGTTATTTTCTGGTTTGGATCACATAGTAATGTGGTACCACACTGAAACAATCGATTAAACCAGGTTTCGATCAATATTTTTGAGGATAACGCATGTTAGGTCTAAGTTAGGCCTGGGATTTTCACTCATCAGGCTCATACTTTCGCATTCTTCACATACTTGTTGAACGGATCCTGGGTTTTTTCAGGTTTGGATCACGTAGTAATGTGGGACCACACTGAAACAGTCAATTAAACCTGGTTTCGATCAATATTTTAGAGAATAATTCATGTTAGGTCTAGGTTAGGTCTGGGATTTGCTCTCATCAGGCTCATTCTTTCGCATATTTCTCATACTTGATGGCTAGATCCTGGGCTTTTTGTGGATTGCATCACGTAGTAATGAAGTACAACACAGAAACAGTCAATTAAACCTGGTTTCCATCAATATCTTAGAGGACAACGCAAGTTAGGTCTGGGATATGTCTGGGATTTGCCCTCATCAGGCTCATACTTTCGCGTTTTTCACATACTTGTTGAACAGATCCTGGGTTTTTTCTGGTTTGGATCACGTAGTAATGTGGGACCACACTGAAACAGTCAATTAAACCTGGTTTCGATCAATATTTTAGAGAATAATTCATGTTAGGTCTAGGTTAGGTCTGAGATTTGCTCTCATCAGGCTCATTCTTTCGCATATTTCTCATACTTGATGGCTTGATCCTGGCCTTTTTCTGGATTGCATCACGTAGTAATGAAGTACCACACTGAAGCAGTCCATTAGACCTGCTTCCGATCAATATTTTAGAGGATAACGCATGTTAGGACTGGGTTAGGTCTAGGATTTGCCCTCATCAGGCTCATACTTTCGCATATTTCTCATACTTCATGGCTGGATCCTGGGCTACTTCTGGATTGGATCACGTAGTAATGTGGTACCACACTGAAACAGTCAATTAAACCTCGTTTCCATCAATATTATTGAGGATAACGCATGTTAGATCTAGGTTAGGCCTGGGATTTTCACTCATCAGACTCATACTTTCGCATTCTTCACATACTTGTTGAACGGATCTTGGGTTTTTTTTGTTGTGGATAACGTAGTAATGAGGCACCACACTGAAACAATCAATTAAACCTGATCTTGATAAATATTTTAGAGGATAACGCATGTTAGGTCTGGGTTAGGTCTAGGATTTGCCCTCATCAGGCTCATACTTTCGCATATTTCTCATACTTCATGGCTGGATCCTGGGCTTTCTCTGGATTGCATCACGTAGTAATGAAGTACAACACTGAAACAGTCAATTAAACCTGGTTTCCATCAATATTTTAGAGGACAACGCATGTTAGGTCTAGGTTAGGCCTGGGATTTGTTCTCATCAGGGTCTTACTTTCGCATTCTTCACATACTTGTTGTACGGATCCTGGGTTTTTTCTGGTTTGGATCACGTAGTAATGTGGGACCACTCTGAAACAGTCAACTAAACCTGGTTTCGATCAATATATTAGAGAATAATTCATGTTAGGTCTAGGTTAGGTCTGGGATTTGCTCTCGTCAGGCTCATTCTTTCGCATATTTCTCATACTTGATGGCTAGATCCTGGGTTTTTTCTGGTTTGGATCACGTAGTAGTGTGGTACCACACTGAAACAGTCCATTAAACCTGGTTTGGATCAATATTTTAGAGGATAACGCATGTTAGGTCTGGGATAGGTCTGGGATTTGCCCTCATCAGACTCATACTTTCGCATATTTCTCATACTTCATGGCTGGATCCTGGGCTTTCTCTGGATTGCATCACGTAGTAATGAAGTACAACACTGAAACAGTCAATTAAACCTGGTTTGGATCAATATTTTAGAGGATAACGCAAGTTAGGTCTGGCATAGGTCTGGGATTCGCCCTCATCAGACTCATACTTTAACGATTTTCACATACTTGTTGAACTGATCCTGAGCTTTTTCTGGTTTGGATCACGTAGTAATGTGTTACCACACTGAAACAGTCAATTAAACCTGGTTTCGATCAATATTTTAGAGAATAATTCATGTTAGGTCTAGGTTAGGTCTGGGATTTGCTTTCATCAGGCTCATACTTTCGCACACTTCACATACTCGTTTGACAGATCCTGGGTTATTTTCTGGATTGGATCACGTAGTAATGTGGTACCACACTGAAACAGTCAATTAAACCTCGTTTCCATCAATATTATTGAGGATAACGCATGTTAGATCTAGGTTAGGCCTGGGATTTTCACTCATCAGACTCATACTTTCGCATTCTTCACATACTTGTTGAACGGATCTTGGGTTTTTTTTGGTGTGGATAACGTAGTAATGAGGCACCACACTGAAACAATCAATTAAACCTGATCTTGATAAATATTTTAGAGGATAACGCATGTTAGGTCTGGGTTAGGTCTAGGATTTGCCCTCATCAGGCTCATACTTTCGCATATTTCTCATACTTCATGGCTGGATCCTGGGCTTTCTCTGGATTGCATCACGTAGTAATGAAGTACAACACTGAAACAGTCAATTAAACCTGGTTTCCATCAATATTTTAGAGGACAACGCATGTTAGGTCTAGGTTAGGCCTGGGATTTGTTCTCATCAGGGTCTTACTTTCGCACACTTCACATACTCGTTGAACAGATCCTGGGCTGTTTCTGGATTGTATCACGTAGTAATGTGGTACCACGCTGAAACAGTCAATTAAACCTGGTTTCGATCAATATTTTAGAGAATAATTCATGTTAGGTCTAGGTTAGGTCTGGGATTTGCTTTCATCAGGCTCATACTTTCGCACACTTCACATACTCGTTTGACAGATCCTGGGTTATTTTCTGGATTGGATCACGTAGTAACGTGGTACCACACTGAAACAGTCAATTAAACCTGGTTTCGATCAATATTTTAGAGAATAATTCATGTTAGGTCTAGGTTAGGTCTGGGATTTGCTTTCATCAGGCTCATACTTTCGCACACTTCACATACTTGTTGAACGGATCCTGGGTTTTTTCTGGTTTGGATCACGTAGTAGTGTGGTACCACACTGAAACAGTCAATTAAACCTGATCTTGATAAATATTTTAGAGGATAACGCATGTTAGGTCTGGGTTAGGTCTAGGATTTGCCCTCATCAGGCTCATACTTTCGCATATTTCTCATACTTCATGGCTGGATCCTGGGCTTTCTCTGTATTGCATCACGTAGTAATGAAGTACAACACTGAAACAGTCAATTAAACCTGGTTTGGATCAATATTTTGGAGGATAACGCAAGTTAGGTCTGGCATAGGTCTGGGATTCGCCCTCATCAGACTCATACTTTAACGATTTTCACATACTTGTTGAACTGATCCTGAGCTTTTTCTGGTTTGGATCACGTAGTAATGTGGTACCACACTGAAACAGTCAATTAAACCTGGTTTCGATCAATATTTTAGAGAATAATTCATGTTAGGTCTAGGTTAGGTCTGGGATTTGCTTTCATCAGGCTCATACTTTCGCACACTTCACATACTCGTTTGACAGATCCTGGGTTATTTTCTGGATTGGATCACGTAGTAATGTGGTACCACACTGAAACAGTCAATTAAACCTCGTTTCCATCAATATTATTGAGGATAACGCATGTTAGATCTAGGTTAGGCCTGGGATTTTCACTCATCAGACTCATACTTTCGCATTCTTCACATACTTGTTGAACGGATCTTGGGTTTTTTTTGGTGTGGATAACGTAGTAATGAGGCACCACACTGAAACAATCAATTAAACCTGATCTTGATAAATATTTTAGAGGATAACGCATGTTAGGTCTGGGTTAGGTCTAGGATTTGCCCTCATCAGGCTCATACTTTCGCATATTTCTCATACTTCATGGCTGGATCCTGGGCTTTCTCTGGATTGCATCACGTAGTAATGAAGTACAACACTGAAACAGTCAATTAAACCTGGTTTCCATCAATATTTTAGAGGACAACGCATGTTAGGTCTAGGTTAGGCCTGGGATTTGTTCTCATCAGGGTCATACTTTCGCATTCTTCACATACTTGTTGTACGGATCCTGGGTTTTTTCTGGTTTGGATCACGTAGTAATGTGGGACCACTCTGAAACAGTCAACTAAACCTGGTTTCGATCAATATATTAGAGAATAATTCATGTTAGGTCAAGGTTAGGTCTGGGATTTGCTCTCGTCAGGCTCATTCTTTCGCATATTTCTCATACTTGATGGCTAGATCCTGGGTTTTTTCTGGTTTGGATCACGTAGTAGTGTGGTACCACACTGAAACAGTCCATTAAACCTGGTTTGGATCAATATTTTAGAGGATAACGCATGTTAGGTCTAGGTGAGGTCGGGGATTTTCACTCATCAGACTCATACTTTCGCATTCTTCACATACTTGTTGAACGGATCCTGGGTTTCTTCTGGTTTGGATCACGTAGTAATGTGGGACCACACTGAAACAGTCAATTAAACCTGGTTTCGATCAATATTTTAGAGAATAATTCATGTTAGGTCTAGGTTAGGTCTGGGATTAGCTCTCATCAGGCTCATACTTTCGCACACTTCACATACTTGTTGAACGGATCCTGGGTTTTTTCTGGTTTGGATCACGTAGTAGTGTGGTACCACACTGAAACAGTCAATTAAACCTGGTTTCGATCAATATTTTAGAGAATAATTCATGTTAGGTCTAGGTTAGGTCTGGGATTTGCTTTCATCAGGCTCATACTTTCGCACACTTCACATACTCGTTTGACAGATCCTGGGTTATTTTCTGGTTTGGATCGCATAGTAATGTGGTACCACACTGAAACAGTCGATTAAACCAGGATTCGATCAATATTTTTGAGGATAACGCATGTTAGGTCTAGGTTAGGCCTGGGATTTTAACACATCAGACTCATACTTTCGCATTCTTCACATACTTGTTGAACAGATCCTGGGTTTTTTCAGGTTTGGATCACGTAGTGGTGTAGTACCACACTGAAACAGTCCATTAAACCTGGTTTGGATCAATATTTTAGAGGATAACGCATGTTAGGTCTAGGTTAGGTCTGGGATTTTCACTCATCAGACTCATACTTTCGCATTCATCACATACTTGTTGAACGGATCCTGGGTTTTTTCTGGATTGGATCACGTAGTAATGTGGGTCCACGCTGAAACAATCAATTAAACCTGGTCTTGATAAATATTTTAGAGGATAACGCATGTTAGGTCTGGGATAGGTCTGGGATTTGCCCTCATCAGACTCATACTTTCGCACACTTCACATACTCGTTGAACAGATCCTGGGTTTTTTCTGGTTTGGATCACGTAGTAATGTGGTACCACACTAAAACAGTCGATGAAACCTAGTTTCGATCAATATTTTAGAGGATAACGCAAGTTAAGTCTGGGATTGGTCTGGGATTTTCACTCATCAGGCTCATACTTTCGCATTCTTCACATACTTGTTGAACGGATCCTGGGTTTCTTCTGGTTTGGATCACGTAGTAATGTGGGACCACACTGAAACAGTCAATTAAACCTGGTTTCGATCAATATTTTAGAGGATAACGCATGTTAGGTCTGGCATAGGTCTGGGATTCGCCCTCATCAGACTCATACTTTAACGATTTTCACATACTTGTTGAACTGATCCTGGGCTTTTTCTGGTTTGGATCACGTAGTAATGTGGTACCACACTGAAACAGTCAATTAAACCTGGTTTCGATCAATATTTCAGAGAATAATTCATGTTAGGTCTAGGTTAGGTCTGGGATTTGCTTTCATCAGGCTCATACTTTCGCACACTTCACATACTCGTTTGACAGATCCTGGGTTATTTTCTGGTTTGGATCGCATAGTAATGTGGTACCACACTGAAACAGTCGATTAAACCAGGATTCGATCAATATTTTTGAGGATAACGCATGTTAGGTCTAGGTGAGGTCTGGGATTTTCACTCATCAGACTCATACTTTCGCATTCTTCACATACTTGTTGAACGGATCCTGGGTTTCTTCTGGTTTGGATCACGTAGTAATGTGGGACCACACTGAAACAGTCAATTAAACCTGGTTTCGATCAATATTTTAGAGAATAATTCATGTTAGGTCTAGGTTAGGTCTGGGATTAGCTCTCATCAGGCTCATACTTTCGCACACTTCACATACTTGTTGAACGGATCCTGGGTTTTTTCTGGTTTGGATCACGTAGTAGTGTGGTACCACACTGAAACAGTCCATTAAACCTGGTTTGGATCAATATTTTAGAGGATAACGCATGTTAGGTCTGGGATAGGTCTGGGATTTGCCCTCATCAGACTCATACTTTCGCACACTTCACATACTCGTTGAACAGATCCTGGGCTGTTTCTGGATTGTATCACGTAGTAATGTGGTACCACGCTGAAACAGTCAATTAAACCTGGTTTCGATCAATATTTTAGAGGATAACGCAAGTTAGGTCTGGCATAGGTCTGGGATTCGCCCTCATCAGACTCATACTTTAACGATTTTCACATACTTGTTGAACTGATCCTGGGCTTTTTCTGGTTTGGATCACGTAGTAATGTGGTACCACACTGAAACAGTCAATTAAACCTGGTTTCGATCAATATTTCAGAGAATAATTCATGTTAGGTCTAGGTTAGGTCTGGGATTTGCTTTCATCAGGCTCATACTTTCGCACACTTCACATACTCGTTTGACAGATCCTGGGTTATTTTCTGGTTTGGATCGCATAGTAATGTGGTACCACACTGAAACAGTCGATTAAACCAGGATTCGATCAATATTTTTGAGGATAACGCATGTTAGGTCTAGGTTAGGCCTGGGATTTTAACACATCAGACTCATACTTTCGCATTCTTCACATACTTGTTGAACGGATCCTGGGCTATTTCTGGATTGGATCACGTAGTAATGTGGTACCACACTGAAACAATCAATTAATCCTGGTCTTGATAAATATTTTAGAGGATAACGCAAGTTAGGTCTGGGATAGGTCTGGGATTTGCCCTCATCAGGCTCATACTTTCGCGTTTTTCACATACTTGTTGAACAGATCCTGGGTTTTTTCTGGTTTGGATCACGTAGTAGAGTGGTACCACACTGAAACAGTCGATTAAACCTGGTTTCGATCAATATTTTAGAGGATAACGCATGCTAGGTCTGGGTTAGGTCTAGGAGTTGCCCTCATCAGGCTCATACTTTCGCATATTTCTCATACTTCATGGCTGGATCCTGGGCTTTCCCTGGATTGCATCACGTAGTAATGAAGTACAACACTGAAACAGTCAATTAAACCTGGTTTCCATCAATATTTTAGAGGACAACGCATGTTAGGTCTAGGTTAGGCCTGGGATTTGTTCTCATCAGGGTCATACTTTCGCATTCTTCACATACTTGTTGAACGGATCCTGGGTTTTTTCTGGTTTGGATCACGTAGTAATGTGGGACCACTCTGAAACAGTCAACTAAACCTGGTTTCGACAAAATATTAGAGAATAATTCATGTCAGGTCTAGGATAGGCCTGGGATTTGCTCTCATCAGGCTCATTCTTTCGCATATTTCTCATACTTGATGGCTAGATCCTGGGTTTTTTCTGGTTTGGATCACGTAGTAGTGTGGTACCACACTGAAACAGTCCATTAAACCTGGTTTGGATCAATATTTTAGAGGATAACGCATGTTAGGTCTAGGTGAGGTCGGGGATTTTCACTCATCAGACTCATACTTTCGCATTCTTCACATACTTGTTGAACGGATCCTGGGTTTTTTCTGGTTTGGATCACGTAGTAACGTGGTACCACACTGAAACAGTCGATTAAACCTGGTTTCGATCAGTATTTTAGAGGATAACGCAACATAAGTCTGGGATAGGTCTGGGATTTGACCACATCAGACTCATACTTTCGCGTTTTTCACATACTTGTTGAACAGATCCTGGGTTTTTTCAGGTTTGGATCACGTAGTGGTGTGGTACCACACTGAAACAGTCCATTAAACCTGGTTTGGATCAATATTTTAGAGGATAACGCATGTTAGGTCTAGGTTAGGTCTGGGATTTTCACTCATCAGACTCATACTTTCGCATTCATCACATACTTGTTGAACGGATCCTGGGTTTTTTCTGGATTGGATCACATAGTAATGTGGGTCCACGCTGAAACAATCAATTAAACCTGGTCTTGATAAATATTTTAGAGGATAGCGCAAGTTAAGTCTGGGATTGGTCTGGGATTTTCACTCATCAGGCTCATACTTTCGCATTCTTCACATACTTGTTGAACGGATCCTGGGTTTCTTCTGGTTTGGATCACGTAGTAATGTGGGACCACACTGAAACAGTCAATTAAACCTGGTTTCGATCAATATTTTAGAGAATAATTCATGTTAGGTCTAGGTTAGGTCTGGGATTAGCTCTCATCAGGCTCATACTTTCGCACACTTCACATACTCGTTGAACAGATCCTGGGCTGTTTCTGGATTGTATCACGTAGTAATGTGGTACCACGCTGAAACAGTCAATTAAACCTGGTTTCGATCAATATTTTAGAGGATAACGCAAGTTAGGTCTGGCATAGGTCTGGGATTCGCCCTCATCAGACTCATACTTTCGCGATTTCCACATACTTGTTGAACTGATCCTGGGCTTTTTCTGGTTTGGATCACGTAGTAATGTGGTACCACACTGAAACAGTCAATTAAACCTGGTTTCGATCAATATTTTAGAGAATAATTCATGTTAGGTCTAGGTTATGTCTGGGATTTGCTTTCATCAGGCTCATACTTTCGCACACTTCACATACTCGTTTGACAGATCCTGGGTTATTTTCTGGTTTGGATCGCATAGTAATGTGGTACCACACTGAAACAGTCGATTAAACCAGGATTCGATCAATATTTTTGAGGATAACGCATGTTAGGTCTAGGTTAGGCCTGGGATTTTCACACATCAGACTCATACTTTCGCATTCTTCACATACTTGTTGAACTGATCCTGGGTTTTTTCTGGTTTGGATCACGTATTAATGTGGTACCACACTAAAACAGTCGATTAAACCTGGTTTCGATCAGTATTTTAGAGGATACGCAACATAAGTCTGGGATAGGTCTGGGATTTGACCTCATCAGACTCATACTTTCGCGTTTATCACATACTTGTTGAACAGATCCTGGGTTTTTTCTGGTTTGGATCACGTAGTAGTGTGGTACCACACTGAAACAGTCCATCAAACCTGCTTGCGATCAATATTTTAGAGGATAACGCATGTTAGGTCTGGGTTAGGTCTAGGATTTGCCCTCATCAGGCTCATACTTTCGCATATTTCTCATACTTCATGGCTAGATCCTGGGCTGTTTCTGGTTTGTATCACGTAGTAGTGTGGCACCACACTGAAACAGTCAATGAAACCTGGTTTCCATCACTATTTTAGAGGACAACGCAAGTTAGGTCTAGCTAAGGCCTGAGATTTTCACTGATCAGACTCATACTTTCGCATATTTCTCATACTTGATGGCTAGATCCTGGGCTTTTTCTGGATTGCATCACGTAGTAATGTGGGACCACACTGAAACAATAAATTAAACCTGGTCTTGATAAATATTTTAGAGGATAACGCATGTTAGGTCTGGGTTAGGTCTAGGATTTGCCCTCATCAGGCTCATACTTTCGCATATTTCTCATACTTGATGGCTAGATCCTGAGCTTTTTCTGGATTGCATCACGTAGTAATGTAGTACCACACTGAAGCAGTCAATGAAACCTGGTTTCCATCACTATTTTAGAGGACAACGCAAGTTAGGTCTAGCTAAGGCCTGAGATTTTCACTGATCAGACTCATACTTTCGCATATTTCTCATACTTGATGGCTAGATCCTGGGCTTTTTCTGGATTGCATCACGTAGTAATGTAGTACCACACTGAAGCAGTCGATTAAACCCGGTTTCGATCAATATTTTAGAGGATAACGCATGTTAGGTCTGGGTTAGGTCTAGGATTTGCCCTCATCAGGCTCATACTTTCGCATATTTCTCATACTTGATGGCTAGATCCTGAGCTTTTTCTGGATTGCATCACGTAGTAATGTAGTACCACACTGAAACAGTCAATGAAACCTGGTTTCCATCACTATTTTAGAGGACAACGCAAGTTAGGTCTAGCTAAGGCCTGAGATTTTCACTGATCAGACTCATACTTTCGCATATTTCTCATACTTCATGGCTAGATCCTGGGCTGTTTCTGGTTTGTATCACGTAGTAGTGTGGCACCACACTGAAACAGTCCATCAAACCTGGTTTGGATCAATATTTTAGAGGATAACGCATGTTAGGTCTAGGTTAGGTCCGGGATTATCACTCATCAGACTCATACTTTCGCATTCTTCACATACTTGTTGAACGGATCCTGGGTTTTTTCTGGTTTGGATCACGTAGTAATGTGGGACCACACTGAAACAATCAATTAAACCTGGTTTCGTTCAAAATTTTAGAGGATAACGCAAGTTAGGTCTGGGATAGGTCTGGGATTTGACCTCATCTGACTCATACTTTCGCACACTTCACATACTTGTTGAACGGATCCTGGGTTTTTTCTGGTTTGGATCACGTAGTAATATGGTACCACACTGAAACAGTCGATTAAACCTGGTTTCGTTCAAAATTTTAGAGGATAACGCAAGTTAGGTCTGGGATAGGTCTGGGATTTGACCTCATCTGACTCATACTTTCGCACACTTCACATACTCCTTGAACAGATCCTGGGTTATTTTCTGGGTTTGGATCACATAGTAATGTGGTACCACACTGAAACAGTCGATTAAACCAGGTTTCGATCAATATTTTAGAGGATAACGCATGTTAGGTCTAGGTTAGGCCTGGGATTTTCACTCATCAGACTCATACTTTCGCATTCTTCACATACTTGTTGAACGGAACCTGGGTTTTTTCTGGTTTGGATCACGTAGTAATGTGAGACCACACTGAAACAGTCAATTAAACCTGGTTTCGATCAATATTTTAGAGAATAATTCATGTTAGGTCTAGGTTAGGTCTGGGATTTGCTCTCATCAGGCTCATTCTTTCGCATATTTCTCATACATGTTGAACAGATACTGGGTATTTTCTGGTTTGGAACCCGTAGTAATGTGGGACCACACTGAAACAATAAATTAAACCTGGTCTTGATAAATATTTTAGAGGATAACGCATGTTAGGTCTGGGTTAGGTCTAGGATTTGCCCTCATCAGGCTCATACTTTCGCATATTTCTCATACTTGATGGCTAGATCCTGGGCTTTTTCTGGATTGCATCACGTAGTAATGTAGTACCACACTGAAACAGTCAATGAAACCTGGTTTCCATCACTATTTTAGAGGACAACGCAAGTTAGGTCTAGCTAAGGCCTGAGATTTTCACTGATCAGACTCATACTTTCGCATTCTTCACATACTTGTTGAACGGATCCAGGGTTTTTTCTGGTTTGGATCACGTAGTAATGTGGTACCACACTGAAGCAGTCGAGTAAACCTGGTTCCGATCAAAATTTTAGAGGATAACGCAAGTTAGGTCTGGGATAGGTCTGGGATTTGACCTCATCAGACTCATACTTTCACACACTTCACATACTCCTTGAACAGATCCTGGGTTATCTTCTGGGTTTGGATCACATAGTAATGTGGTACCACACTGAAACAGTCGATTAAACCAGGTTTCGATCAATATTTTAGAGGATAACGCATGTTAGGTCTAGGTTAGGCCTGGGATTTTAACTCATCAGACTCATACTTTCGCATTCATCACATACTTGTTGAACGGAACCTGGGTTTTTTCTGGTTTGGATCACGTAGTAATGTGGGACCACACTGAAACAGTCAATTAAACCTGGTTTCGATCAATATTTTAGAGAATAATTCATGTTAGGTCTAGGTTAGGTCTGGGATTTGCTCTCATCAGGCTCTTTCTTTCGCATATTTCTCATACATGTTGAACAGATACTGGGTTTTTTCTGGTTTGGAACCCGTAGTAATGTGGGACCAGACTGAAACAATAAATTAAACCTGGTCTTGATAAATATTTTAGAGGATAACGCATGTTAGGTCTGGGTTAGGTCTAGGATTTGCCCTCATCAGGCTCATACTTTCGCATATTTCTCATACTTGATGGCTAGATCCTGGGCTTTTTCTGGATTGCATCACGTAGTAATGTAGTACCACACTGAAACAGTCAATGAAACCTGGTTTCCATCACTATTTTAGAGGACAACGCAAGTTAGGTCTAGCTAAGGCCTGAGATTTTCACTGATCAGACTCATACTTTCGCATTCTTCAGATACTTGTTGAACGGATCCTGGGTTTTTTCCGGTTTGGATCACGTAGTAATGTGGTACCACACTGAAACAGTCGAGTAAACCTGGTTTCGATCAAAATTTTAGAGGATATCGCAAGTTAGGTCTGGGATAGGTCTGGGATTTGACCTCATCAGACTCATACTTTCACACACTTCACATACTCCTTGAACAGATCCTGGGTTATTTTCTGGGTTGGATCACATGGTAATGTGGTACCACACTGAAACAGTCGATTAAACCAGGTTTCGATCAATATTTTAGAGGATAACGCATGTTAGGTCTAGGTTAGGCCTGGGATTTTCACTCATCAGACTCATACTTTCGCATTCTTCACATACTTGTTGAACGGAGCCTGGGTTTTTTCTGGTTTGGATCACGTAGTAATGTGGGACCACACTGAAACAGTCAATAAAACCTGGTTTCGATCAATATTTTAGAGAATAATTCATGTTAGGTCTAGGTTAGGTCTGGGATTTGCTCTCATCAGGCTCATACTTTCGCAATCTTCACATACTTGTTGAACGGATCCTGGGTTTTTTCTGGTTTGGATCACGTAGTAATGTGGGACCACACTGAAACAATCAATTAAACCTGGTCTTGATAAATATTTTAGAGGATAACGCATGTTAGGTCTGGGTTAGGTCTAGGATTTCCCCTCATCAGGCTCATACTATCGCATATTTCTCATACTTCATGGCTAGATCCTGGGCTGTTTCTGGATTGTATCACGTAGTAATGTGGTACCACGCTGAAACAGTCAATTAAACCTTGTTTCGATCAATATTTTAGAGGATAACGCAAGTTAGGTCTAGGATAGGTCTAGGATTTGCCCTCATCAGGCTCTTACTTTCGTATATTTCTCATACTTCATGGCTAGATCCTGGGCTATTTCTGGATTGGATCACGTAGTAAAGTGGTACCAGACTGAAACATTCAATGAAACCTTGTCTGGATAAATATTTTAGAGGATAACGCATCTTAGGTCTGGGTTAGGTCTAAGATTTGCCCTCATCAGGCTCACAGTTTCGCGTTTTTCGCATACTTGTTGAACAGATCCTGGGTTTTGTCTTGTTCGGATCACGAAGTAGTGTGGTACCACACTGAAACAGTCCATTAAAGCTGGTTTCGCTCAATATTTTAGAGGATAACGCATGTTAGGTCTAGGTTAGGTCTGGGACTTGCTCTCATCAGGCTCATTCTTTCGCATATTTCTCATACTTGATGGCTAGATCCTGGGCTTTTTCTGGATTGCATCACGTAGTAATGTAGTACCACACTGAAACAGTCAATGAAACCTGGTTTCCATCACTATTTTAGAGGACAACGCAAGTTAGGTCTAGCTAAGGCCTGAGATTTTCACTCATCTGACTCATACTTTCGCACACTTCACATACTTGTTGAACGGATCCTGGGTTTTTTCTGGTTTGGATCACGTAGTAATATGGTACCACACTGAAACAGTCGATTAAACCTGGTTTCGTTCAAAATTTTAGAGGATAACGCAAGTTAGGTCTGGGATAGGTCTGGGATTTGACCTCATCTGACTCATACTTTCGCACACTTCACATACTCCTTGAACAGATCCTGGGTTATTTTCTGGGTTTGGATCACATAGTAATGTGGTACCACACTGAAACAGTCGATTAAACCAGGTTTCGATCAATATTTTAGAGGATAACGCATGTTAGGTCTAGGTTAGGCCTGGGATTTTCACTCATCAGACTCATACTTTCGCATTCTTCACATACTTGTTGAACGGAACCTGGGTTTTTTCTGGTTTGGATCACGTAGTAATGTGAGACCACACTGAAACA
Organism: Colletes latitarsis; assembly: GCF_051014445.1. Taxonomy (NCBI): domain Eukaryota; kingdom Metazoa; phylum Arthropoda; class Insecta; order Hymenoptera; family Colletidae; genus Colletes; species Colletes latitarsis. The sequence goes on along the minus strand of NW_027488373.1, from coordinate 6,262,204 downwards.
GTCAATTAAACCTGGTTTCGATCAATATTTTAGAGAATAATTCATGTTAGGTCTAGGTTAGGTCTGGGATTTGCTCTCATCAGGCTCATTCTTTCGCATATTTCTCATACATGTTGAACAGATACTGGGTATTTTCTGGTTTGGAACCCGTAGTAATGTGGGACCACACTGAAACAATAAATTAAACCTGGTCTTGATAAATATTTTAGAGGATAACGCATGTTAGGTCTGGGTTAGGTCTAGGATTTGCCCTCATCAGGCTCATACTTTCGCATATTTCTCATACTTGATGGCTAGATCCTGGGCTTTTTCTGGATTGCATCACGTAGTAATGTAGTACCACACTGAAACAGTCAATGAAACCTGGTTTCCATCACTATTTTAGAGGACAACGCAAGTTAGGTCTAGCTAAGGCCTGAGATTTTCACTGATCAGACTCATACTTTCGCATTCTTCACATACTTGTTGAACGGATCCAGGGTTTTTTCTGGTTTGGATCACGTAGTAATGTGGTACCACACTGAAGCAGTCGAGTAAACCTGGTTCCGATCAAAATTTTAGAGGATAACGCAAGTTAGGTCTGGGATAGGTCTGGGATTTGACCTCATCAGACTCATACTTTCACACACTTCACATACTCCTTGAACAGATCCTGGGTTATCTTCTGGGTTTGGATCACATAGTAATGTGGTACCACACTGAAACAGTCGATTAAACCAGGTTTCGATCAATATTTTAGAGGATAACGCATGTTAGGTCTAGGTTAGGCCTGGGATTTTAACTCATCAGACTCATACTTTCGCATTCATCACATACTTGTTGAACGGAACCTGGGTTTTTTCTGGTTTGGATCACGTAGTAATGTGGGACCACACTGAAACAGTCAATTAAACCTGGTTTCGATCAATATTTTAGAGAATAATTCATGTTAGGTCTAGGTTAGGTCTGGGATTTGCTCTCATCAGGCTCTTTCTTTCGCATATTTCTCATACATGTTGAACAGATACTGGGTTTTTTCTGGTTTGGAACCCGTAGTAATGTGGGACCACACTGAAACAATAAATTAAACCTGGTCTTGATAAATATTTTAGAGGATAACGCATGTTAGGTCTGGGTTAGGTCTAGGATTTGCCCTCATCAGGCTCATACTTTCGCATATTTCTCATACTTGATGGCTAGATCCTGGGCTTTTTCTGGATTGCATCACGTAGTAATGTAGTACCACACTGAAACAGTCAATGAAACCTGGTTTCCATCACTATTTTAGAGGACAACGCAAGTTAGGTCTAGCTAAGGCCTGAGATTTTCACTGATCAGACTCATACTTTCGCATTCTTCAGATACTTGTTGAACGGATCCTGGGTTTTTTCTGGTTTGGAACCCGTAGTAATGTGGGACCACACTGAAACAATAAATTAAACCTGGTCTTGATAAATATTTTAGAGGATAACGCATGTTAGGTCTGGGTTAGGTCTAGGATTTGCCCTCATCAGGCTCATACTTTCGCATATTTCTCATACTTGATGGCTAGATCCTGGGCTTTTTCTGGATTGCATCACGTAGTAATGTAGTACCACACTGAAACAGTCAATGAAACCTGGTTTCCATCACTATTTTAGAGGACAACGCAAGTTAGGTCTAGCTAAGGCCTGAGATTTTCACTGATCAGACTCATACTTTCGCATTCTTCACATACTTGTTGAACGGATCCAGGGTTTTTTCTGGTTTGGATCACGTAGTAATGTGGGACCACACTGAAACAGTCAATTAAACCTGGTTTCGATCAATATTTTAGAGAATAATTCATGTTAGGTCTAGGTTAGGTCTGGGATTAGCTCTCATCAGGCTCATACTTTCGCACACTTCACATACTCGTTGAACAGATCCTGGGCTGTTTCTGGATTGTATCACGTAGTAATGTGGTACCACGCTGAAACAGTCAATTAAACCTGGTTTCGATCAATATTTTAGAGGATAACGCAAGTTAGGTCTGGCATAGGTCTGGGATTCGCCCTCATCAGACTCATACTTTCGCGATTTCCACATACTTGTTGAACTGATCCTGGGCTTTTTCTGGTTTGGATCACGTAGTAATGTGGTACCACACTGAAACAGTCAATTAAACCTGGTTTCGATCAATATTTTAGAGAATAATTCATGTTAGGTCTAGGTTATGTCTGGGATTTGCTTTCATCAGGCTCATACTTTCGCACACTTCACATACTCGTTTGACAGATCCTGGGTTATTTTCTGGTTTGGATCGCATAGTAATGTGGTACCACACTGAAACAGTCGATTAAACCAGGATTCGATCAATATTTTTGAGGATAACGCATGTTAGGTCTAGGTTAGGCCTGGGATTTTCACACATCAGACTCATACTTTCGCATTCTTCACATACTTGTTGAACTGATCCTGGGTTTTTTCTGGTTTGGATCACGTATTAATGTGGTACCACACTGAAACAGTCGATTAAACCTGGTTTCGATCAGTATTTTAGAGGATACGCAACATAAGTCTGGGATAGGTCTGGGATTTGACCTCATCAGACTCATACTTTCGCGTTTATCACATACTTGTTGAACAGATCCTGGGTTTTTTCTGGTTTGGATCACGTAGTAGTGTGGTACCACACTGAAACAGTCCATCAAACCTGCTTGCGATCAATATTTTAGAGGATAACGCATGTTAGGTCTGGGTTAGGTCTAGGATTTGCCCTCATCAGGCTCATACTTTCGCATATTTCTCATACTTCATGGCTAGATCCTGGGCTGTTTCTGGTTTGTATCACGTAGTAGTGTGGCACCACACTGAAACAGTCAATGAAACCTGGTTTCCATCACTATTTTAGAGGACAACGCAAGTTAGGTCTAGCTAAGGCCTGAGATTTTCACTGATCAGACTCATACTTTCGCATATTTCTCATACTTGATGGCTAGATCCTGGGCTTTTTCTGGATTGCATCACGTAGTAATGTGGGACCACACTGAAACAATAAATTAAACCTGGTCTTGATAAATATTTTAGAGGATAACGCATGTTAGGTCTGGGTTAGGTCTAGGATTTGCCCTCATCAGGCTCATACTTTCGCATATTTCTCATACTTGATGGCTAGATCCTGAGCTTTTTCTGGATTGCATCACGTAGCAATGTAGTACCACACTGAAACAGTCAATGAAACCTGGTTTCCATCACTATTTTAGAGGACAACGCAAGTTAGGTCTAGCTAAGGCCTGAGATTTTCACTGATCAGACTCATACTTTCGCATATTTCTCATACTTGATGGCTAGATCCTGGGCTTTTTCTGGATTGCATCACGTAGTAATGTAGTACCACACTGAAGCAGTCGATTAAACCCGGTTTCGATCAATATTTTAGAGGATAACGCATGTTAGGTCTGGGTTAGGTCTAGGATTTGCCCTCATCAGGCTCATACTTTCGCATATTTCTCATACTTGATGGCTAGATCCTGAGCTTTTTCTGGATTGCATCACGTAGTAATGTAGTACCACACTGATACAGTCAATGAAACCTGGTTTCCATCACTATTTTAGAGGACAACGCAAGTTAGGTCTAGCTAAGGCCTGAGATTTTCACTGATCAGACTCATACTTTCGCATATTTCTCATACTTCATGGCTAGATCCTGGGCTGTTTCTGGTTTGTATCACGTAGTAGTGTGGCACCACACTGAAACAGTCCATCAAACCTGGTTTGGATCAATATTTTAGAGGATAACGCATGTTAGGTCTAGGTTAGGTCCGGGATTATCACTCATCAGACTCATACTTTCGCATTCTTCACATACTTGTTGAACGGATCCTGGGTTTTTTCTGGTTTGGATCACGTAGTAATGTGGGACCACACTGAAACAATCAATTAAACCTGGTTTCGTTCAAAATTTTAGAGGATAACGCAAGTTAGGTCTGGGATAGGTCTGGGATTTGACCTCATCTGACTCATACTTTCGCACACTTCACATACTTGTTGAACGGATCCTGGGTTTTTTCTGGTTTGGATCACGTAGTAATATGGTACCACACTGAAACAGTCGATTAAACCTGGTTTCGTTCAAAATTTTAGAGGATAACGCAAGTTAGGTCTGGGATAGGTCTGGGATTTGACCTCATCTGACTCATACTTTCGCACACTTCACATACTCCTTGAACAGATCCTGGGTTATTTTCTGGGTTTGGATCACATAGTAATGTGGTACCACACTGAAACAGTCGATTAAACCAGGTTTCGATCAATATTTTAGAGGATAACGCATGTTAGGTCTAGGTTAGGCCTGGGATTTTCACTCATCAGACTCATACTTTCGCATTCTTCACATACTTGTTGAACGGAACCTGGGTTTTTTCTGGTTTGGATCACGTAGTAATGTGAGACCACACTGAAACAGTCAATTAAACCTGGTTTCGATCAATATTTTAGAGAATAATTCATGTTAGGTCTAGGTTAGGTCTGGGATTTGCTCTCATCAGGCTCATTCTTTCGCATATTTCTCATACATGTTGAACAGATACTGGGTATTTTCTGGTTTGGAACCCGTAGTAATGTGGGACCACACTGAAACAATAAATTAAACCTGGTCTTGATAAATATTTTAGAGGATAACGCATGTTAGGTCTGGGTTAGGTCTAGGATTTGCCCTCATCAGGCTCATACTTTCGCATATTTCTCATACTTGATGGCTAGATCCTGGGCTTTTTCTGGATTGCATCACGTAGTAATGTAGTACCACACTGAAACAGTCAATGAAACCTGGTTTCCATCACTATTTTAGAGGACAACGCAAGTTAGGTCTAGCTAAGGCCTGAGATTTTCACTGATCAGACTCATACTTTCGCATTCTTCACATACTTGTTGAACGGATCCAGGGTTTTTTCTGGTTTGGATCACGTAGTAATGTGGTACCACACTGAAGCAGTCGAGTAAACCTGGTTCCGATCAAAATTTTAGAGGATAACGCAAGTTAGGTCTGGGATAGGTCTGGGATTTGACCTCATCAGACTCATACTTTCACACACTTCACATACTCCTTGAACAGATCCTGGGTTATCTTCTGGGTTTGGATCACATAGTAATGTGGTACCACACTGAAACAGTCGATTAAACCAGGTTTCGATCAATATTTTAGAGGATCACGCATGTTAGGTCTAGGTTAGGCCTGGGATTTTAACTCATCAGACTCATACTTTCGCATTCATCACATACTTGTTGAACGGAACCTGGGTTTTTTCTGGTTTGGATCACGTAGTAATGTGGGACCACACTGAAACAGTCAATTAAACCTGGTTTCGATCAATATTTTAGAGAATAATTCATGTTAGGTCTAGGTTAGGTCTGGGATTTGCTCTCATCAGGCTCTTTCTTTCGCATATTTCTCATACATGTTGAACAGATACTGGGTTTTTTCTGGTTTGGAACCCGTAGTAATGTGGGACCACACTGAAACAATAAATTAAACCTGGTCTTGATAAATATTTTAGAGGATAACGCATGTTAGGTCTGGGTTAGGTCTAGGATTTGCCCTCATCAGGCTCATACTTTCGCATATTTCTCATACTTGATGGCTAGATCCTGGGCTTTTTCTGGATTGCATCACGTAGTAATGTAGTACCACACTGAAACAGTCAATGAAACCTGGTTTCCATCACTATTTTAGAGGACAACGCAAGTTAGGTCTAGCTAAGGCCTGAGATTTTCACTGATCAGACTCATACTTTCGCATTCTTCAGATACTTGTTGAACGGATCCTGGGTTTTTTCTGGTTTGGATCACGTAGTAATGTGGTACCACACTGAAACAGTCGAGTAAACCTGGTTTCGATCAAAATTTTAGAGGATATCGCAAGTTAGGTCTGGGATAGGTCTGGGATTTGACCTCATCAGACTCATACTTTCACACACTTCACATACTCCTTGAACAGATCCTGGGTTATTTTCTGGGTTGGATCACATGGTAATGTGGTACCACACTGAAACAGTCGATTAAACCAGGTTTCGATCAATATTTTAGAGGATAACGCATGTTAGGTCTAGGTTAGGCCTGGGATTTTCACTCATCAGACTCATACTTTCGCATTCTTCACATACTTGTTGAACGGAGCCTGGGTTTTTTCTGGTTTGGATCACGTAGTAATGTGGGACCACACTGAAACAGTCAATAAAACCTGGTTTCGATCAATATTTTAGAGAATAATTCATGTTAGGTCTAGGTTAGGTCTGGGATTTGCTCTCATCAGGCTCATACTTTCGCAATCTTCACATACTTGTTGAACGGATCCTGGGTTTTTTCTGGTTTGGATCACGTAGTAATGTGGGACCACACTGAAACAATCAATTAAACCTGGTCTTGATAAATATTTTAGAGGATAACGCATGTTAGGTCTGGGTTAGGTCTAGGATTTCCCCTCATCAGGCTCATACTATCGCATATTTCTCATACTTCATGGCTAGATCCTGGGCTGTTTCTGGATTGTATCACGTAGTAATGTGGTACCACGCTGAAACAGTCAATTAAACCTTGTTTCGATCAATATTTTAGAGGATAACGCAAGTTAGGTCTAGGATAGGTCTAGGATTTGCCCTCATCAGGCTCTTACTTTCGTATATTTCTCATACTTCATGGCTAGATCCTGGGCTATTTCTGGATTGGATCACGTAGTAAAGTGGTACCAGACTGAAACATTCAATGAAACCTTGTCTGGATAAATATTTTAGAGGATAACGCATCTTAGGTCTGGGTTAGGTCTAAGATTTGCCCTCATCAGGCTCACAGTTTCGCGTTTTTCGCATACTTGTTGAACAGATCCTGGGTTTTGTCTTGTTCGGATCACGAAGTAGTGTGGTACCACACTGAAACAGTCCATTAAAGCTGGTTTCGCTCAATATTTTAGAGGATAACGCATGTTAGGTCTAGGTTAGGTCTGGGACTTGCTCTCATCAGGCTCATTCTTTCGCATATTTCTCATACTTGATGGCTAGATCCTGGGCTTTTTCTGGATTGCATCACGTAGTAATGTAGTACCACACTGAAACAGTCAATGAAACCTGGTTTCCATCACTATTTTAGAGGACAACGCAAGTTAGGTCTAGCTAAGGCCTGAGATTTTCACTCATCTGACTCATACTTTCGCACACTTCACATACTTGTTGAACGGATCCTGGGTTTTTTCTGGTTTGGATCACGTAGTAATATGGTACCACACTGAAACAGTCGATTAAACCTGGTTTCGTTCAAAATTTTAGAGGATAACGCAAGTTAGGTCTGGGATAGGTCTGGGATTTGACCTCATCTGACTCATACTTTCGCACACTTCACATACTCCTTGAACAGATCCTGGGTTATTTTCTGGGTTTGGATCACATAGTAATGTGGTACCACACTGAAACAGTCGATTAAACCAGGTTTCGATCAATATTTTAGAGGATAACGCATGTTAGGTCTAGGTTAGGCCTGGGATTTTCACTCATCAGACTCATACTTTCGCATTCTTCACATACTTGTTGAACGGAACCTGGGTTTTTTCTGGTTTGGATCACGTAGTAATGTGAGACCACACTGAAACAGTCAATTAAACCTGGTTTCGATCAATATTTTAGAGAATAATTCATGTTAGGTCTAGGTTAGGTCTGGGATTTGCTCTCATCAGGCTCATTCTTTCGCATATTTCTCATACATGTTGAACAGATACTGGGTATTTTCTGGTTTGGAACCCGTAGTAATGTGGGACCACACTGAAACAATAAATTAAACCTGGTCTTGATAAATATTTTAGAGGATAACGCATGTTAGGTCTGGGTTAGGTCTAGGATTTGCCCTCATCAGGCTCATACTTTCGCATATTTCTCATACTTGATGGCTAGATCCTGGGCTTTTTCTGGATTGCATCACGTAGTAATGTAGTACCACACTGAAACAGTCAATGAAACCTGGTTTCCATCACTATTTTAGAGGACAACGCAAGTTAGGTCTAGCTAAGGCCTGAGATTTTCACTGATCAGACTCATACTTTCGCATTCTTCACATACTTGTTGAACGGATCCAGGGTTTTTTCTGGTTTGGATCACGTAGTAATGTGGTACCACACTGAAGCAGTCGAGTAAACCTGGTTCCGATCAAAATTTTAGAGGATAACGCAAGTTAGGTCTGGGATAGGTCTGGGATTTGACCTCATCAGACTCATACTTTCACACACTTCACATACTCCTTGAACAGATCCTGGGTTATCTTCTGGGTTTGGATCACATAGTAATGTGGTACCACACTGAAACAGTCGATTAAACCAGGTTTCGATCAATATTTTAGAGGATAACGCATGTTAGGTCTAGGTTAGGCCTGGGATTTTAACTCATCAGACTCATACTTTCGCATTCATCACATACTTGTTGAACGGAACCTGGGTTTTTTCTGGTTTGGATCACGTAGTAATGTGGGACCACACTGAAACAGTCAATTAAACCTGGTTTCGATCAATATTTTAGAGAATAATTCATGTAAGGTCTAGGTTAGGTCTGGGATTTGCTCTCATCAGGCTCCTTCTTTCGCATATTTCTCATACATGTTGAACAGATACTGGGTTTTTTCTGGTTTGGAACCCGTAGTAATGTGGGACCACACTGAAACAATAAATTAAACCTGGTCTTGATAAATATTTTAGAGGATAACGCATGTTAGGTCTGGGTTAGGTCTAGGATTTGCCCTCATCAGGCTCATACTTTCGCATATTTCTCATACTTGATGGCTAGATCCTGGGCTTTTTCTGGATTGCATCACGTAGTAATGTAGTACCACACTGAAACAGTCAATGAAACCTGGTTTCCATCACTATTTTAGAGGACAACGCAAGTTAGGTCTAGCTAAGGCCTGAGATTTTCACTGATCAGACTCATACTTTCGCATTCTTCAGATACTTGTTGAACGGATCCTGGGTTTTTTCTGGTTTGGATCACGTAGTAATGTGGTACCACACTGAAACAGTCGAGTAAACCTGGTTTCGATCAAAATTTTAGAGGATATCGCAAGTTAGGTCTGGGATAGGTCTGGGATTTGACCTCATCAGACTCATACTTTCACACACTTCACATACTCCTTGAACAGATCCTGGGTTATTTTCTGGGTTGGATCACATGGTAATGAGGTACCACACTGAAACAGTCGATTAAACCAGGTTTCGATCAATATTTTAGAGGATAACGCATGTTAGGTCTAGGTTAGGCCTGGGATTTTCACTCATCAGACTCATACTTTCGCATTCTTCACATACTTGTTGAACGGAGCCTGGGTTTTTTCTGGTTTGGATCACGTAGTAATGTGGGACCACACTGAAACAGTCAATAAAACCTGGTTTCGATCAATATTTTAGAGAATAATTCATGTTAGGTCTAGGTTAGGTCTGGGATTTGCTCTCATCAGGCTCATACTTTCGCAATCTTCACATACTTGTTGAACGGATCCTGGGTTTTTTCTGGTTTGGATCACGTAGTAATGTGGGACCACACTGAAACAATCAATTAAACCTGGTCTTGATAAATATTTTAGAGGATAACGCATGTTAGGTCTGGGTTAGGTCTAGGATTTCCCCTCATCAGGCTCATACTTTCGCATATTTCTCATACTTCATGGCTAGATCCTGGGCTGTTTCTGGATTGTATCACGTAGTAATGTGGTACCACGCTGAAACAGTCAATTAAACCTTGTTTCGATCAATATTTTAGAGGATAACGCAAGTTAGGTCTAGGATAGGTCTAGGATTTGCCCTCATCAGGCTCTTACTTTCGTATATTTCTCATACTTCATGGCTAGATCCTGGGCTATTTCTGGATTGGATCACGTAGTAAAGTGGTACCAGACTGAAACATTCAATGAAACCTTGTCTGGATAAATATTTTAGAGGATAACGCATCTTAGGTCTGGGTTAGGTCTAAGATTTGCCCTCATCAGGCTCACAGTTTCGCGTTTTTCGCATACTTGTTGAACAGATCCTGGGTTTTGTCTTGTTCGGATCACGAAGTAGTGTGGTACCACACTGAAACAGTCCATTAAAGCTGGTTTCGCTCAATATTTTAGAGGATAACGCATGTTAGGTCCAGGTTAGGTCTGGAACTTGCTCTCATCAGGCTCATTCCTTCGCATATTTCTCATACTTAATGGCTAGATCCTGGGCTTTTTCTGGATTGCATCACGTAGTAATGTGGGACCACACTGAAACAATCAACTAAACCTGGTCTTGATAAATATTTTAGAGGACAACGCATGTTAGGTCTAGGTTAGGCCTGGGATTTGCCCTCATCAGGGTCATATTTTCGCAGTTTTAACATGCATGTTGACCTGATCGAGGGTTTTTTCTGCTTTGGATCACGTAGTAAAGTGGTACCACAACTAAAACAGTCAATAAAACCTGGTTTCGATCACTATTTTAGAGGATAACGCAAGTTTGGTCTGGGATAGGTATGGGATTTGCCCTCATCAGGCTCATACTTACACGTTTTTCACATACTTGTTGAACAGATTCTGGTTTTTTTCTGGTTTGGGTCACGTAGTAATGTGGTACCACACTGAAACAGTCAATTAAACCAGGTTTTGATCAATAATTTTGAGGATAACGCATGTTAGGTCTAGCTTAGGCCTGGGATTTTCACTCATCAGACTCATACTTTCGCATTCTTCACATACTTGTTGAACAGATCCTGGGTTTTTTCTGGTTTGGATCACGTAGTAATGTGGGGCCACACTGAAACAATCAATTAAACCTGGTCATGATAAATATTTTAGAGGATAACGCATGTTAGGTCTGGGTTAGGTCTAGGATTTGCCCTCGTCAGGCTCATACTTTCGCATTCTTCCCATACTTGTTAAACGGATCCTGGGTTTTTTCTGGTTTGGATCACGTAGTAATGTGGGACCACACTGAAACAATCAATTAAACCTAGTCATGATAAATATTTTAGAGTATAGCGCATGTTAGATCTGGGTTAGGTCTAGGATTTGCCCCCGTCAGGCTCATACTTTCGCATATTTCTCATACTTCATGGCTAGATCCTGGGCTATTTCTGGATTGGATCACGTAGTAATGTGGGACCACACTGAAACAGTCAATTAAACCTGATTTCGACCAATATTTTAGAGAGTAATTCATGTTAGGTCTAGGTTAGGTCTGGGATTTGCTCTCATCAGGCTCATTCTTTCGCATATCTCTCATACTTGATGGCTAGATCCTGGGCTTTTTCTGAATTGCATCGCGTAGTAATGAAGTACAACACTGGAACAGTCAATTAAACCTGGGTTCCATCAATATTTTAGAGGACAACGCGTGTTAGGTCTAGGTTAGGCCTGGGATTTGCCCACGTCAGGGTCATACTTTCGCAGTTTTAACATACATGTTGACCTGATCGAGGGTTTTTTCTGCTTTGGATCACGCAGTAAAGTGGTCCCACACTGAAACAGTCCATTAAACCTGGCTTGGATCAATATTTTAGAGGATAACGCTTGTTAGGTCTCGGTTAGGCCTGGGGTTTTCACTCATCAGACTCATACTTTCGCATTCTTCACATACTTGTTGAACGGATCCTGGGTTTTTTCTGGTTTGGTTCACGTAGTAATGTGGTACCACACTGAAACATTCAATCAAACCTGGTCTTGACAAATATTTTAGAGGATAACGCATGTTAGGTTTGGGTTAGGTCTAGGATTTGCCCTCATCAGGCTCATACTTTCGCATATTTCTCATACTTCATGGCTAGATCCTGGGCTGTTTCTGGATTGTATCACGTAGTAATGTGGTACCACGCTGAAACAGTCAATTAAACCTGTTTTCGATCAATATTTTAGAGGATAACGCAAGTTAGGTCTGGGATAGGTCTGGGATTCGCCCTCATCAGGCTCATACTTTCGCATATTTCTCATACTTGATGGCTAGATCCCGGGCTTTTTCTGGATTGCATCACGTAGTAATGAAGTACAACACTGAAACAGTCAATCAAACCTGGTTTCCATCAATATCTTAGAGGACAACGCAAGTTAGGTCCGGGATAGGTCTGGGATTTGCCCTCATCAGACTCATACTTTCGCACACTTCACATACTCGTTGAACAGATCCTGGGTTATTTTCTGGTTTGGATCACATAGTAATGTGGTAACACACTGAAACAGTCGATTAAACCAGGTTTCGATCAATATTTTTGAGGATAACGCATGTTAGGTCTAGGTTAGGCCGGGGTTTTTCGCTCATCAGTCTCATACTTTCGCATTCTTCACATACTTGTTGAACGGATCCTGGGTTATTTTCTGGTTTGGATCACATAGTAATGTGGTACCACACTGAAACAGTCGATTAAACCAGGTTTCGATCAATGTTTTTGAGGATAACGCATGTTAGGTCTAGGTTAGGCCTGGGGTTTTCCCTCATCAGACTCATACTTTCGCATTCTTCACATACTTGTTGAACGGATCCTGGGCTATTTCTGGATTGGATCACGTAGTAATGTTGTGCCACACTGGAACAGTCAATTAAACCTGGTTTCGATCAATATTTTAGAGCATAACGCATGTTAGGCCTGTATTAGGTCTAGGATTTGCCCTCATCAGGCTCATACTTTCGCATATTTCTCATACTTCATGGCTGGATCCTGGGCTATTTCAGGATTGGATCACGTAGTAATGTGGTACCACACTGAAGCAGTCAATTAAACCTGGTTTTGATCAATATTTTAGAGGACAACGCATGTTAGGTCTAGGTTAGGCCTGGGATTTGCCCAAATCAGGGTCATACTTTCGCAGTTTTAACATACATGTTGACCTGATCGAGGGTTTTTTCTGCTTTGGTTCACGTAGTAATGTGGTACCACACTGAAACATTCAATTAAACCTGGTCTTGATGAATATATTAGAGGATAACGCATGTTAGGTTTGGGTTAGGTCTTGGATTTGCTCTCATCAGGCTCATACTTTCGCATATTTCTCATACTTCATGGCTAGACCCTGGGCTTTTTCTGGATTGTATCACGTAGTAATGTGGTACCACACTGAAACATTCAATTAAACCTGGTCTTGATAAATATATTAGAGGATAACGCATGTTAGGTTTGGGTTAGGTCTTGGATTTGCCCTAATCAGACTCATACTTTCGCATATTTCTCATACTTCATGGCTAGACCCTGGGCTGTTTCTGGATTGTATCACGTAGTAGTGTGGTACCACACTGAAACAGTCGATTAAACCTGGTTTCGAACAATATTTTTTAGGATAACGCATGTTAGGTCTAGGTTAGGGTGGGGATTTTCACGCATCAGACTCATACATTCGCACACTTCACATACTCGTTGAACGGATCCTGGGTTTTTTCTGGTTTGGATTACGTAGTAATGTGGGACCACACTGAAACAATCAAATAAACCTGGTCATGATAAATATTTTAGAGGATAACGCATGTTAGGTCTGCGTTAGGTCTAGGATTTGCCCTCGTCAAGCTCATACTTTCGCATATTTCTCATACTCCATGGCTAGATCCTGGTGTATTTCTGGATTGGATCACGTAGCAATGTGGTACCACACTGAAACAGTCAATTAAACCTGGTCTTGATAAATATTTTAGAGGATAACGCAAGTTAGGTCTGGGATAGGTCTGGGATTTGCCCTCATCAGGCTCATACTTTCGCGTTTTTCACATACTTGTTGAACTGATCCTGGCTTTTTTCTGGTTTGGATCACGTAGCAATGTGGTACCACACTGAAACAGTCAATTAAACCTGGTCTTGATAAATATTTTAGAGGATAACGCATGTTAGGTCTGGGATAGGTCTAGGATTTGCCCTCATCAGACTCATACTTTCGCACACTTCACATACTCGTTGAACAGATCCTGGGTTATTTTCTGGTTTGGATCACATAGTAATGTGGTACCACACTGAAACAGTCGATTATACCAGGTTTCGATCAATATTTATGAGGATAACGCATGTTAGGTCTAGGTTAGGCCGGGGATTTTCACTCATCAGACTCATACTTTCGCATTCTTCACATACTTGTTGAACGGATCCTGGGTTTTTTCTGGTTTTGTTCACGTAGTAATGTGGTACCACACTGGAACATTCAATTAAATCTGGTCTTGATAAATATTTCAGAGGATAACGCATTTTAGGTTTGGGTTAGGTCTAGGATTTGCCCTCATCAGGCCCATTCTTTCGCATATTTCTCATAGTTCGTGGCTAGATCCTGTGCTGTTTCTGTATTCTATCACGTAGTAATGTGGTACCACGCTGAAACAGTCAATTAAAACTGGTTTCGTTCAATATTTTAGAGGATAACGCAAGTTAGGTCTGGGATAGGTCTGGGATTTACCCTCATCAGGCTCATGCTTTCGCGTTTTTCACATACTTGTTGAACAGATCCTGGGTTTTTTCCGGTTTGGGCCACGTAGTAGTGTGGTACCACACTGAAACAGTCGATTAAACCTGGTTTCGATCAATATTTTTGAGGATAACGCTTGCTGGGTCTAGGTTAGGCCGGGGATTTTCACTCATCAGACTCATACTTTCGCATTCTTCACATACTTGTTGAACGGATCCTGGGTTTTTTCTGGTTTGGATCACGTAGTAATGTGGGACCACACTGAAACAATCAATTAAACCTGGTCATGATGAATATTTTCGAGGACAACGCATGTTAGGTTTGAGTTAGGTCTAGGATTTGCCCGCATCATGCTCATACTTTCGCATATTTCTCTTACTTCATGGCTAGATCCTGGGCTGTTTCTGGATTGTATCACGTGGTAATGTGGTACCACGCTGAAACAGTCAATTATGCCTGATTTCGATCAATATTTTGGAGGATAACGCAAGTTAGGTCTGGGATAGGTCTGGGATTCGCCATCATCAGGCTCATACTTTCGCATATTTCTCATACTTGATGGCTAGATCCTGGGCTTTTTCTGGATTGCATCACGTAGTAATGAAGTACAACATTGAAACAGTCAATTCAACCTGGTTTCCATCAATATCTTAGAGGACAACGCAAGTTAGGTCTGGGATAGGTCTGGGATTTGCCCTCATCAGGCACATACTTTCGCGTTTTTCACATACTTGTTGAACAGATCCTGGGTTTTTTCTGGTTTGGATCACATAGTAATGTGGTACCACACTGAAACAGTCGATTATACCAGGTTTCGGTCAATATTTTTGAGGATAACGCATGTTAGGTCTAGGTTAGGCCGGGGATTTTCACTCATCAGAGTCATACTTTCGCATTCTTCACATACTTGTTGAACGGATCCTGGGTTTTTTCTGGTTTGGTTCACGTAGTAATGTGGTACCACACTGGAACATTCAATTAAATCTGGTCTTGATAAATATTTCAGAGGATAACGCATGTTAGGTTTGGGTTAGGTCTAGGATTTGCCCTCATCAGGCTCATACTTTCGCATATTTCTCATACTTCATGGCTAGATCCTGTGCTGTTTCTGTATTGTATCACGTAGTAATGTGGTACCACGCTGAAACAGTCAATTAAACCTGGTTTCGTTCAATATTTTAGAGGATAACGCAAGTTAGGTCTGGGATAGGTCTGGGATTTACTCTCATCAGGCTCATGCTTTCGCGTTTTTCACATACTTGTTGATCAGATCCTGGGTTTTTTCCGGTTTGGGTCACGTAGTAGTGTGGTACCACACTGAAACAGTCAATTAAACCTGGTTTCCATCAATATTTTAGAGGACAACGCATGTTAGGTCTAGGTAAGGCCTGGGATTTGCCCTCATCAGGGTCATACTTTCGCAGTTTTAACATACATGTTGACCTGCTCGAGGATTCTTATTGCTTTGGATCACGTAGTAAAGTGGTACCACACTGAAGCAGTCCATTAAACCTGCTTTGGATCAATATTTTAGAGGATAACGCATGTTAGGTCTAGGTTAGCCCCTGGGATTTTCAGTCATCAGACTCATACTTTCGCATTCTTCACATACTTGTTGAACGGATCCTGGGTTTTTTCTGGTTTGGTTCACGTAGTAATGTGGTACCACACTGAAACATTCAATTAAACCTGGTCTTGATAAATATTTTGGAGGATAACGCATGTTAGGTTTGGGTTAGGTCTAGGATTTGTCCTCATCAGGCTCATACTTCATGGCTAGATCCTGGGCTGTTTCTGGATTGAATCACGTAGTAATGTGGGACCACACTGAAACAGTCAATTAAACCTGGTTTCGATCAATATTTTAGAGAATAATTCATGCTAGGTCTAGGTTAGGTCTGGGATTTGCTCTCATCAGGCTCATTCTTTCGCATATTTCTCATACTTGATGGCTAGATCCTGGGCTTTTTCCGGATTGCATCACGTAGTAATGAAGTACAACACTGATACAGTCAATTAAACCTGGTTTCCATCAATATCTTAGAGGACAACGCAAGTTAGGTCTGGGATAGGTCTGGGATTTGCCCTCATCAGTGTCATACTTTCGCAGTTCTAACATACATGTTGACCTGATCGAGGGTTCTTAATGCTTTGGATCACGTAGTAAAGTGGTACCACACTGAAACAGTCCATTAAACCTGGTTTGGATCAATATTTTAGAGGATAACGTATGTTAGGTCTAGGTTAGGTCTGGGATTTTCACTCATCAGACTCATACTTTCGCACACTTCACATACTCGTTGAACGGATCCTGGGTTTTTTCTGGTTTGGATTACGTAGTAATGTGGGACCACACTGAAACAATCAAATAAACCTGGTCTTGATAAATATTTTAGAGGATAACGCATGTTAGGTCTGCGTTAGGTCTAGGATTTGCCCTCGTCAAGCTCATACTTTCGCATATTTCTCATACTCCATGGCTAGATCCTGGTGTATTTCTGGATTGGATCACGTAGCAATGTGGTACCACACTGAAACAGTCAATTAAACCTGGTCTTGATAAATATTTTAGAGGATAACGCAAGTTAGGTCTGGGATAGGTCTGGGATTTGCCCTCATCAGGCTCATACTTTCGCGTTTTTCACATACTTTCGCGTTTTTCACATACTTGTTGAACTGATCCTGGGTTTTTTCTGGTTTGGATCACGTAGCAATGTGGTACCACACTGAAACAGTCAATTAAACCTGATCTTGATAAATATTTTAGAGGATAACGCATGTTAGGTCTGGGATAGGTCTAGGATTTGCCCTCATCAGACTCATACTTTCGCACACTTCACATACTCGTTGAACAGATCCTGGGTTATTTTCTGGTTTGGATCACATAGTAATGTGGTACCACACTGAAACAGTCGATTATACCAGGTTTCGATCAATATTTATGAGGATAACGCATGTTAGGTCTAGGTTAGGCCGGGGATTTTCACTCATCAGACTCATACTTTCGCATTCTTCACATACTTGTTGAACGGATCCTGGGTTTTTTCTGGTTTGGTTCACGTAGTAATGTGGTACCACACTGGAACATTCAATTAAATCTGGTCTTGATAAATATTTCAGAGGATAACGCATTTTAGGTTTGGGTTAGGTCTAGGATTTGCCCTCATCAGGCCCATTCTTTCGCATATTTCTCATAGTTCGTGGCTAGATCCTGTGCTGTTTCTGTATTGTATCACGTAGTAATGTGGTACCACGCTGAAACAGTCAATTAAACCTGGTTTCGTTCAATATTTTAGAGGATAACGCAAGTTAGGTCTGGGATAGGTCTGGGATTTACCCTCATCAGGCTCATGCTTTCGCGTTTTTCACATACTTGTTGAACAGATCCTGGGTTTTTTCCGGTTTGGGCCACGTAGTAGTGTGGTACCACACTGAAACAGTCGATTAAACCTGGTTTCGATCAATATTTTCGAGGATAACGCTTGCTGGGTCTAGGTTAGGCCGGGGATTTTCACTCATCAGACTCATACTTTCGCATTCTTCACATACTTGTTGAACGGATCCTGGGTTTTTTCTGGTTTGGATCACGTAGTAATGTGGGACCACACTGAAACAATCAATTAAACCTGGTCATGATAAATATTTTCGAGGATAACGCATGTGAGGTTTGAGTTAGGTCTAGGATTTGCCCGCATCATGCTCATACTTTCGCATATTTCTCATACTTCATGGCTAGATCCTGGGCTGTTTCTGGATTGTATCACGTGGTAATGTGGTACCACGCTGAAACAGTCAATTAAGCCTGATTTCGATCAATATTTTAGAGGATAACGCAAGTTAGGTCTGGGATAGGTCTGGGATTCGCCATCATCAGGCTCATACTTTCGCATATTTCTCATACTTGATGGCTAAATCCTGGGCTTTTTCTGGATTGCATCACGTAGTAATGAAGTACAACATTGAAACAGTCAATTCAACCTGGTTTCCATCAATATCTTAGAGGACAACGCAAGTTAGGTCTGGGATAGGTCTGGGATTTGCCCTCATCAGGCACATACTTTTGCGTTTTTCACATACTTGTTGAACAGATCCCGGGTTTTTTCTGGTTTGGATCACGTAGTAGTGTGGTACCACACTGAAACAGTCAATTAAACCTGGTTTCGATCAATATTTTAGAGAATAATTCATGTTATGTCTAGGTTAGGTCTGGGATTTGCTCTCATCAGGCTCATTCTTTCGCATATTTCTTATACTTGATGGCTAGATCCTGGGCTATTTCTGGATTGTATCACGTAGTAACGTGGTACCACGCTGAAACAGTCAATTAAACCTGGTCTTGATAAATATTTTAGAGGATAACGCATGTTAGGTCTGGGTTAGGTCTAGGATTCGCCCTCGTCAGGCTCATACTTTCGCATATTTCTCATACTTCATTGCTAGATCCTGTGCTGTTTCTGTATTGTATCACGTAGTAATGTGGTACCACGCTGAAACAGTCAATTAAACCTGGTTTCGTTCAATATTTTAGAGGATAACGCAAGTTAGGTCTGGGATAGGTCTGGGATTTACCCTCATCAGCCTCATGCTTTCGCGTTTTTCACATACTTGTTGAACTGATCCTGGGTTTTTTCTGGTTTGGATCACGTAGCAATGTGGTACCACACTGAAATAGTCAATTAAACCTCGTCTTGATAAATATTTTAGAGGATAACGCATGTTAGGTCTGGGATAGGTCTAGGATTTGCCCTCATCAGACTCATACTTTCGCACACTTCACATACTCGGTGAACAGATCCTGGGTTATTTTCTGGTTTGGATCACATAGTAATGTGGTACCACACTGAAACAGTCGATTAAACCAGGTTTCGATCAATATTTTTGAGGATAACGCATGTTAGGTCTAGGTTAGGCCTGGGATTTTCACTCATCAGACTCATACTTTCGCATTCTTCACATACTTGTTGAACGGATCCTGGGTTTTTTCTGGTTTGCTTCACGTAGTAATGTGGTACCACACTGGAACATTCAATTAAACCTGGTCTTGATAAATATTTTAGAGGATAACGCATGTTAGGTTTGGGTTACGTCTATTTGCCCTCATCAGACTCATACTTTCGCACACTTCACATACTCGTTGAACAGATCCTGGGTTATTTTCTGGTTTGGATCACATACTAATGTGGTACCACACTGAAACAGTCAATTAAACCTGGTTTTGATCAATATTTTAGAAAATAATTCATGTTAGGTCTAGGTTAGGCCTGGGATTTTCACTCATCAGACCCATACTTACGCATTCTTCACATACTTGTTGAACGGATCCTGGGTTTTTTCTGGTTTGGATTACGTAGTAATGTGGGACCACACTGAAACAATCAAACAAACCTGGTCTTGATAAATATTTTAGAGGATAACGCATGGTAGGTCTGCGTTAGTTCTAGGATTTGCCCTCGTCAGGCTCATACTTTCGCATATTTCTCATACTTCATGGCTAGATCCTGGGTTTTTTCTGGTTTGGATCACGTAGCAATGTGGTACCACACTGAAAGAGTCAATTAAACCTGGTCTTGATAAATATTTTAGAGGATAACGCATGTTAGGTCTGGGATAGGTCTAGGATTTGCCCTCATCAGACTCATAATTTCGCACACTTCACATACTCGTTGAACAGATCCTGGGTTATTTTCTGGTTTGGATCACATAGTAATGTGGTACCACACTGAAACAGTCGATTATACCAGGTTTCGGTCAATATTTTTAAGGATAACGCATGTTAGGTCTAGGTTAGGCCGGGGATTTTCACTCATCAGACTCATACTTTCGCATTCTTCACATACTTGTTGAACGGATCCTGGGTTTTTTCTGGTTTGGTTCACGTAGTAATGTGGTACCACACTGGAACATTCAATTAAATCTGGTCTTGATAAATATTTCAGAGGATAACGCATCTTAGGTTTGGGTTAGGTCTAGGATTTGCCCTCATCAGGCTCTTACTTTCGCATATTTCTCATACTTCATGGCTAGATCCTGTGCTGTTTCTGTATTGTATCACGTAGTAATGTGGTACCACGCTGAAACAGTCAATTAAACCTGGTTTCGTTCAATATTTTAGAGGATAACGCAAATTAGGTCTGGGATAGGTCTGGGATTTACCCTCATCAGGCTCATACTTTCGCGTTTTTCACATACTTGTTGAACAGATCCTGGGTTTTTTCCGGTTTGGTTCACGTAGTAGTGTGGTACCACACTGAAACAGTCAATTAAACCTGGTTTCGATCAATATTTTTGAGGATAACGCATGTTAGGTCTAGGTTAGGCCTGGGATTTTCAGTCATCAGACTCATACTTTCGCATTCTTCACATACTTGTTGAACGGATCCTGGGTTTTTTCTGGTTTGGTTCACGTAGTAATGTGGTACCACACTGAAACATTCAATTAAACCTGGTCTTGATAAATATTTTGGAGGATAACGCATGTTAGGTTTGGGTTAGGTCTAGGATTTGTCCTCATCAGGCTCATACATTCGCATATTTCTCATACTTCATGGCTAGATCCTGGGCTGTTTCTGGATTGCATCACGTAGTAATGAAGTACAACACTGAAACAGTCAATTAAACCTGGTTTCCATCAATATCTTAGAGGACAACGCAAGTTAGGTCTGGGATAGGTCTGGGATTTGCCCTCGTCAGGGTCATACTTTCGCAGTTCTAACATACATGTTGACCTGATCGAGGGTTCTTAATGCTTTGGATCACGTAGTAAAGTGGTACCACACTGAAACAGTCCATTAAACCTGGTTTGGATCTATATTTTAGAGGATAACGCATGTTAGGTCTAGGTTAGCCCTGGGATTTTCACTCATCAGACTCATACTTTCGCATTCTTCACAAACTTGTTGAACGGATCCTGGGTTTTTTCTGGTTTGGATCACGTAGTAATGTGGGGCCACACCGAAACAATCAATAAAACCTGGTCTTGATAAATATTTTAGAGGATAACGCATGTCAGGTCTGGGATAGGTCTGGGATTTGACCTCATCAGGGTCATACTTTCGCAGTTTTATCATGCATGTTGACCTGATCGAGGGTTTTTTCTGCTTTGGATCACGTAGTAAAGTGGTACCACAACTAAAACAGACAATTAAACCTGGTTTCGATTATTATTTTAGAGGATAACGCAAGTTAGGTCTGGGATAGGTCTGGGATTAGCCCTCATCAGACTCATACTTTCGCATTCTTCACATACTTGTTGAACGGATCCTGGGTTTTTTCTGGTTTGGATCACGTAGTAATGTGGTACCACACTGAAACAGTCGATTAAACCTGGTTTCGATCAAAATTTTAGAGGATAACGCAAGTTATGTCTGGGATAGGTCTGGGATTTGACCTCATCAGACCCATACTTTCGCACACTTCACATACTCCTTGAACTGATCCTCGGTTTTTTCTGGTTTGGATCACGTAGTAATGTGGTACCACACTGAAACAGTCGATTAAACCTGGTCTCGATCAATATTTTAGAGAATAATTCATGTTAGGTCTAGGTTAGGTCTGGGATTTGCTCTCATCAGACTCATTCTTTCGCATATTTCTCATACTTGATGGCTAGATCCTGGGCTTTTTCTGGATTGCATCACGTAGTAATGAAGTACAACACTGAAACGGTTAATTAAACCTGGTTTCCATCAATATCTTAGAGGACAACGCAAGTTATGTCTGGGATATGTCTGGGATTTGCCCTCATCAGGCTCATACTTTCGCGTTTTTCACATACTCGTTGAACAGATCCTGGGTTATTTTCTGGTTTGGATCACATAGTAATGTGGTACCACACTGAAACAGTCGATTAAACCAGGTTTCGATCAATATTTTAGAGTATAACTCATGTTAGGTCTAGGTTAGGCCTGGGATTTTCACTGATCAGACTCATACTTTCGCATTCCTCACATACTTGTTGAACTGATCCTCGGTTTTTTCTGGTTTGGATCAGGTAGTAATGTGGTACCATTCTGAAACAGTCGATTAAACCTGGTTTCGATCAATATTTTAGAGAATAATTCATGTTAGGTCTAGGTTAGGTCTGGGATTTGCTCTCATCAGGCTCATTCTTTCGTATATTTCTCATACTTGATGGCTAGATCCTGGGCTTTTTCTGGATTGCATCACGTAGTAATGAAGTACAGCACTGAAACAGTCAATTAAACCTGGTTTCCATCAATATCATAGAGGACAAAGCAAGTTAGGTCTGGGATAGGTCTGGGATTTGCCCTCATCAGGGTCATACTTTCGCAGTTCTAACATACATGTTGACCTGATCGAGTGTTTTTTCTGCCTTGGATCACGTAGTAAAGTGGTACCACACTGAAACAGTCCATTAAACCTGGTTTGGATCAATATTTTAGAGGATAACGCTTGTTAGGTCTAGGTTAGGTCTGGGATTTTCACTCATCAGACTCATACTTTCGCATTCTTCACATACTTGTTGAACGGATCCTGGGTTTTTTCTGGTTTGGATCACGTAGTAATGTGGGACCACACTGAAACAATCAATTAAACCTGATCTTGATAAATATTTTAGAGGATAACGCATGTTAGGTCTGGGTTAGGTCTAGGATTTGCCCTCATCAGGCTCATACTTTCGCATATTTCTCATACTTCATGGCTAGATCCTGGGCTGTTTCTGGATTGTATCACGTAGTAATGTGGTACCACGCTGAAACAGTCAATTAAACCTGGTTTCGATCAATATTTTAGAGGATAACGCATGTTAGGTCTAGGTTAGGTCTGGGATTTGCTCTCATCAGGCTCATTCTTTCGCATATTTCTTATACTTGTTGGCTAGATCCTGGGCTTTTTCTGGATTGCATCACGTAGTAATGTAGTACCACACTGAAACAGTCAATGAAACCTGGTTTCCATCAATATTTTAGAGGACAACGCAAGTTAGGTCTAGGTAAGGCCTGAGATTTTCACTGATCAGACTCATACTTTCGCATTCTTCACATACTTGTTGAACGGATCCTGGGTTTTTTCTAGTTTTGATCACGTAGTAATGAGGTACCACAATGAAACATTCAATTAAACCTGGTCTTGACAAAAATTTTACAGAATAACGCATGTTAGATCTGGGTTAGGTCTAGGATTTGCCCTCATCAGGCTCATACTTTCGCATATTTCTCATACTTCATGGCTAGATCCTGGGCTATTTCTGGATTGGATCACGTAGTAATGTGGTACCACACTGAAACAGTCAATTAAACCTGGTTTTGATCAATATTTTAGAGAATAATTCATGTTAGGTCTAGGTTAGGTCAGGGATTTGCTCTCATCAGGCTCATTCTTTCGCATATTTCTCATACTTGATGGCTAGATCCTGGGCTTTTTCTGGATTACATCACGTAGTAATGTAGTACCACACTGAAACAGTCAATGAAACCTGGTTTCCATCAATATTTTAGAGGACAACGCAAGTTAGGTCTAGGTAAGGCCTGAGATTTTCACTGATCAGACTCATACTTTCGCATTCTTCACATACTTGTTGAACGGATCCTGGGTTTTTTCTGGTTTGGATCACGTAGTAATGTGGGACCACACTGAAACAATCAATTAAACCTGATCTTGATAAATATTTTAGAGGATAACGCATGTTAGGTCTGGGTTAGGTCTAGGATTTGCCCTCATCAGGCTCATACTTTCGCATATTTCTCATACTTCATGGCTAGATCCTGGACTGTTTCTGGATTGGATCACGTAGTAATGTGGGACCACACTGAAACAGTCAATTAAACCTGGTTTCGATCAATATTTTAGAGTAAGTTCATGTTAGGTCTAGGTTAGGTCTGGGATTTGCTCTCATCAGGCTCATTCTTTCGCATATTTCTCATACTTGATGGCTAGATCCTGGGCTTTTTCTGGATTGCATCACGTAGTAATGAAGTACAACACTGAAACAGTCAATTAAACCTGGTTTCCATCAATATCTTAGAGGACAACGCAAGTTAGGTCTGGGATATGTCTGGGATTTGCCCTCATCAGGCTCATACTTTCGCGTTTTTCACATACTTGTTGAACAGATCCTGGGTCTTTTCTGGTTTGGATCACGTAGTAGTGTGGTACCACGCTGAAACAGTCCATTAAACCTGGTTTGGATCAATATTTTAGAGGATAACGCATGTTAGGTCTAGGTTAGGCCTGGGATTTTCACTCATCAGACTCATACTTTCGCATTCTTCACATACTTGTTGAACGGATCCTGGGTTTTTTCTGGTTGGGATCACATAGTAATGTGGTACCACACTGAAACAGTCGATTAAACCAGGTTTCGATCAATATTTTTGAGGATAACGCATGTTAGGTCTAGGTTAGGCCTGGGATTTTCACTCATCAGACTCATACTTTCGCATTCTTCACATACTTGTTGAACGGATCCTGGGTTTTTTCTGGTTTGGATCACGTAGTAGTGTGGTACCACACTGAAACAGTCGATTAAACCTGGTTTGGATCATTATTTTAGAGGATAACGCATGTTAGGTCTAGGTTAGGCCTGGGATTTTCACTCATCAGACTCATACTTTCGCATTCTTCACATACTTGTTGAACGGATCGTGGGTTATTTCTCGTTTGGATCACGTAGTAATGTGGGACCAGACTGAAACAGTCAATTAAACCTGGTTTCGATCAATATTTTAGAGAATAATTCATGTTAGGTCTATGTTAGGTCTGGGATTTGCTCTCATCAGGCTCATTCTTTCGCATATTTCTCATAGATGTTGAACAGATCCTGGGTTTTTTCTGGTTTGGATCACGAGGTAATGTGGGACCACACTGAAACAATCAATTATACCTGGTCTTGATAAATATTTTAGAGGATAACGCATGTTAGGTCTGGGTTAGGTCTAGGATTTGCCCTCATCAGGCTCTTACTTTCGCATATTTCTCATACTTCATGGCTAGATCCTGTGCTATTTCTGGATTGGATCACGTAGTAAAGTGGTACCACACTGAAACATTCAATGAAACCTGGTCTGGATAAATATTTTAGAGGTTAACGCATCTTAGGTCTGGGTTAGGTCTAAGATTTGCCCTCATCAGGCTCACAGTTTAGCGTTTTTCACATACTTGTTGAACTGATCCTGGGTTTTTTCTGGTTTGGATCACGAAGTAGTGTGGTACCACACTGAAACAGTCCATTGAACCTGGTTTCGCTCAATATTTTAGAGGATAACGCATGTAAGGTCTAGGTTAGGTCTGGGATTTGCTCTCATCAGGCTCATTCTTTCGCATATTTCTCATACTTGATGGCTAGATCCTGGGTTTTTTCTGGTTTGGATCACGTAGTAATGTGGTACCACACTGAAACTGTCGATTAAACCTGGTTTCGATCAATATTTTAGAGGATAACGCTAGTTAAGTCTGGGATTGGTCTGGGATTTGACCTCATCAGACTCATACTTTGGCACACTTCACATACTCGTTGAACAGATCCTGGGTTATTTTCTGGTTGGGATCACATAGTAATGTGGTACCACACTGAAACAGTCGATTAAACCAGGTTTCGATGAATATTTTTGAGGATAACGCATGTTAGGTCTAGGTTAGGCCTGGGATTTTCACTCATCAGACTCATACTTTCGCATTCTTCACATACTTGTTGAACGGATCCTGGGTTTTTTCTGGTTTGGATCACGTAGTAATGTGGGACCACACTGAAACAGTCAATTAAACCTGGTTTCGATCAATATTTTAGAGAATAATTCATGTTAGGTCTAGGTTAGGTCTGGGATTTGCTCTCATCAGGCACATTCTTTCGCATATTTCTCAAACTTGATGGCTAGATCCTGGGCTTTTTCTGGATTGCATCACGTAGTTATGTGGTGCCACACTGAAACTTTCAATTAAACCAGGTCTTGATAAATATTTTACAGGCTAACGCATGTTAGGTCTGGGTTAGGTCTAGGATTTGCCCTCATCAGGCTCATACTTTCGCATATTTCTCATACTTCATGACTAGATCCTGGGCTTTTTCTGGATTGCATCACGTAGTAAAGCGGTACCACACTGAAACATTCAATGAAACCTGGTCCGGATAAATATTTTAGAGGTTAACGCATCTTAGGTCTGGGTTAGGTCTACGATTTGCCCTCATCAGGCTCACAGTTTAGCGTTTTTCACATACTTGTTGAACAGATCCTGGGTTTTTTCTGGTTGGGATCACGAAGTAATGTGGTACCACACTGAAACAGTCGATTAAACCAGGTTTCGATCAATATTTTAGAGGATAACGCATGTTAGGTCTAGGTTAGGCCTGGGATTTTCACTCATCAGACTCATACTTTCGCATTCTTCACATACTTGTTGAACGGATCCTGGGTTTTTTCTGGTTTGGATCACATAGTAATGTGGTACCACACTGAAACAGTCGATTAAACCAGGTTTCGATCAATATTTTAGAGGATAACGCATGTTAGGTCTAGGTTAGGCCTGGGATTTTCACTCACCAGACTCATGCTTTCGCATTCTTCACATACTTGTTGAACGGATCCTGGGTTTTTTTCTGGTTTGGATCACGTAGTAATGTGGTACCACACTGAAACGGTCAATTAAACCTGGTTTCGATCAATATTTTAGAGGATAACGCAAGTTAGGTCTGGGATAGGTCTCGGATTTGACCTCATCAGACTCATACTTTCGCACACTTCATATACTCGTTGAACAGATCCTGGGTTATTTTCTGGTTTGGATCACGTAGTAATGTGGTACCACACTGAAACGGTCAATTAAACCTGGTTTCGATCAATATTTTAGAGGATAACGGAAGTTAAGTCTGGGATTGGTCTGGGATTTGACCTCATCAGACTCATACTTTCGCACACTTCACATTCTCGTTGAACAGATCCTGGGTTATTTTCTGGTTGGGATCACATAGTAATGTGGTACCACACTGAAACAGTCGATTAAACCAGGTTTCGATGAATATTTTTGAGGATAACGCATGTTAGGTCTAGGTTAGGCCTGGGATTTTCACTCATCAGACTCATACTTTCGCATTCTTCACATACTTGTTGAACGGATCCTGGGTTTTTTCTGGTTTGGATCACGTAGTAATGTTGTACCACACTGTAACAGTCGATTAAACCTGGTTTCGATCAATATTTTAGAGGATAACGCAAGTTAGGTCTGGTATAGGTCTCGGATTTGACCTCATCAGACTCACACTTTCGCAACACTTCACATACTCCTTGAACAGATCCTGGGTTATTTTCTGGTTTGGATCACATAGTAATGTGGTACCACACTGAAACAGTCGATTAAACCAGGTTTCGATCAATATTTTAGAGGATAACGCATGTTAGGTCTAGGTTAGGCCTGGGATTTTCACTCACCAGACTCATACTTTCGCATTCTTCACATACTTGTTGAACGGATCCTGGGTTTTTTCTGGTTTGGATCACGTAGTAATGTGGTACCACACTGAAACGGTCAATTAAACCTGGTTTCGATCAATATTTTAGAGGATAACGCAAGTTAGGTCTGGGATAGGTCTGGGATTTGCCCTCATCAGGCTCATACTTTCGCATTCTTCACATACTTGTTGAACAGTTCCTGGGTTATTTTCTGGTTGGGATCACATAGTAATGTGGTACCACACTGAAACAGTCGATTAAACCAGGTTTCGATCAATATTTTTGAGGATAACGCATGTTAGGTCTAGGTTAGGCCTGGGATTTTCACTCATCAGACTCATACTTTCGCATTCTTCACATACTTGTTGAACGGATCCTGGGTTTTTTCTGGTTTGGATCACGTAGTAATGTGGTACCACACTGAAACAGTCGATTAAACCTGGTTTGGATCATTATTTTAGAGGATAACGCATGTTAGGTCTAGGTTAGGCCTGGGATTTTCACTCATCAGACTCATACTTTCGCATTCTTCACATACTTGTTGAACGGATCGTGGGTTATTTCTCGTTTGGATCACGTAGTAATGTGGGACCAGACTGAAACAGTCAATTAAACCTGGTTTCGATCAATATTTTAGAGAATAATTCATGTTAGGTCTATGTTAGGTCTGGGATTTGCTCTCATCAGGCTCATTCTTTCGCATATTTCTCATACATGTTGAACAGATCCTGGGTTTTTTCTGGTTTGGATCACGAGGTAATGTGGGACCACACTGAAACAATCAATTAAACCTGGTCTTGATAAATATTTTAGAGGATAACGCATGTTAGGTCTGGGTTAGGTCTAGGATTTGCCCTCATCAGGCTCTTACTTTCGCATATTTCTCATACTTCATGGCTAGATCCTGTGCTATTTCTGGATTGGATCACGTAGTAAAGTGGTACCACACTGAAACATTCAATGAAACCTGGTCTGGATAAATATTTTAGAGGTTAACGCATCTTAGGTCTGGGTTAGGTCTAAGATTTGCCCTCATCAGGCTCACAGTTTAGCGTTTTTCACATACTTGTTGAACTGATCCTGGGTTTTTTCTGGTTTGGATCACGAAGTAGTGTGGTACCACACTGAAACAGTCCATTGAACCTGGTTTCGCTGAATATTTTAGAGGATAACGCATGTAAGGTCTAGGTTAGGTCTGGGATTTGCTCTCATCAGGCTCATTCTTTCGCATATTTCTCATACTTGATGGCTAGATCCTGGGTTTTTTCTGGTTTGGATCACGTAGTAATGTGGTACCACACTGAAACTGTCGATTAAACCTGGTTTCGATCAATATTTTAGAGGATAACGCAAGTTAAGTCTGGGATTGGTCTGGGATTTGACCTCATCAGACTCATACTTTGGCACACTTCACATACTCGTTGAACAGATCCTGGGTTATTTTCTGGTTGGGATCACATAGTAATGTGGTACCACACTGAAACAGTCGATTAAACCAGGTTTCGATGAATATTTTTGAGGATAACGCATGTTAGGTCTAGGTTAGGCCTGGGATTTTCACTCATCAGACTCATACTTTCGCATTCTTCACATACTTGTTGAACGGATCCTGGGTTTTTTCTGGTTTGGATCACGTAGTAATGTGGGACCACACTGAAACAGTCAATTAAACCTGGTTTCGATCAATATTTTAGAGAATAATTCATGTTAGGTCTAGGTTAGGTCTGGGATTTGCTCTCATCAGGCACATTCTTTCGCATATTTCTCAAACTTGATGGCTAGATCCTGGGCTTTTTCTGGATTGCATCACGTAGTTATGTGGTGCCACACTGAAACTTTCAATTAAACCAGGTCTTGATAAATATTTTACAGGCTAACGCATGTTAGGTCTGGGTTAGGTCTAGGATTTGCCCTCATCAGGCTCATACTTTCGCATATTTCTCATACTTCATGGCTAGATCCTGGGCTTTTTCTGGATTGCATCACGTAGTAAAGCGGTACCACACTGAAACATTCAATGAAACCTGGTCCGGATAAATATTTTAGAGGTTAACGCATCTTAGGTCTGGGTTAGGTCTACGATTTGCCCTCATCAGGCTCACAGTTTAGCGTTTTTCACATACTTGTTGAACAGATCCTGGGTTTTTTCTGGTTGGGATCACGAAGTAATGTGGTACCACACTGAAACAGTCCATTAAACCTGGTTTCGCTCAATATTTTAGAGGATAACGCATGTAAGGTCTAGGTTAGGTCCGGGATTTGCTCTCATCAGGCTCATTCTTTCGCATATTTCTCATACTTGATTGCTAGATCCTGGGTTTTTTCTGGTTTGGATCACGTAGTAATGTTGTACCACACTGTAACAGTCGATTAAACCTGGTTTCGATCAATATTTTAGAGGATAACGCAAGTTAGGTCTGGTATAGGTCTCGGATTTGACCTCATCAGACTCACACTTTCGCAACACTTCACATACTCCTTGAACAGATCCTGGGTTATTTTCTGGTTTGGATCACATAGTAATGTGGTACCACACTGAAACAGTCGATTAAACCAGGTTTCGATCAATATTTTTGAGGATAACGCATGTTAGGTCTAGGTTAGGCCTGGGATTTTCACTCATCAGACTCATACTTTCGCATTCTTCACATACTTGTTGGACGGATCCTGGGTTTTTTCTGGTTTGGATCACGTAGTAATGTGGTACCACACTGAAACAGTCGATTAAACCTGGTTTGGATCATTATTTTAGAGGATAACGCATGTTAGGTCTAGGTTAGGCCTGGGATTTTCACTCATCAGACTCATACTTTCGCATTCTTCACATACTTGTTGAACGGATCGTGGGTTATTTCTCGTTTGGATCACGTAGTAATGTGGGACCAGACTGAAACAGTCAATTAAACCTGGTTTCGATCAATATTTTAGAGAATAATTCATGTTAGGTCTATGTTAGGTCTGGGATTTGCTCTCATCAGGCTCATTCTTTCGCATATTTCTCATACATGTTGAACAGATCCTGGGTTTTTTCTGGTTTGGATCACGAGGTAATGTGGGACCACACTGAAACAATCAATTAAACCTGGTCTTGATAAATATTTTAGAGGATAACGCATGTTAGGTCTGGGTTAGGTCTAGGATTTGCCCTCATCAGACTCACACTTTCGCAACACTTCACATACTCCTTGAACAGATCCTGGGTTATTTTCTGGTTTGGATCACATAGTAATGTGGTACCACACTGAAACAGTCGATTAAACCAGGTTTCGATCAATATTTTTGAGGATAACGCATGTTAGGTCTAGGTTAGGCCTGGGATTTTCACTCATCAGACTCATACTTTCGCATTCTTCACATACTTGTTGGACGGATCCTGGGTTTTTTCTGGTTTGGATCACGTAGTAATGTGGTACCACACTGAAACAGTCGATTAAACCTGGTTTGGATCATTATTTTAGAGGATAACGCATGTTAGGTCTAGGTTAGGCCTGGGATTTTCACTCATCAGACTCATACTTTCGCATTCTTCACATACTTGTTGAACGGATCGTGGGTTATTTCTCGTTTGGATCACGTAGTAATGTGGGACCAGACTGAAACAGTCAATTAAACCTGGTTTCGATCAATATTTTAGAGAATAATTCATGTTAGGTCTATGTTAGGTCTGGGATTTGCTCTCATCAGGCTCATTCTTTCGCATATTTCTCATACATGTTGAACAGATCCTGGGTTTTTTCTGGTTTGGATCACGAGGTAATGTGGGACCACACTGAAACAATCAATTAAACCTGGTCTTGATAAATATTTTAGAGGATAACGCATGTTAGGTCTGGGTTAGGTCTAGGATTTGCCCTCATCAGGCTCTTACTTTCGCATATTTCTCATACTTCATGGCTAGATCCTGTGCTATTTCTGGATTGGATCACGTAGTAAAGTGGTACCACACTGAAACATTCAATGAAACCTGGTCTGGATAAATATTTTAGAGGTTAACGCATCTTAGGTCTGGGTTAGGTCTAAGATTTGCCCTCATCAGGCTCACAGTTTAGCGTTTTTCACATACTTGTTGAACTGATCCTGGGTTTTTTCTGGTTTGGATCACGAAGTAGTGTGGTACCACACTGAAACAGTCCATTGAACCTGGTTTCGCTGAATATTTTAGAGGATAACGCATGTAAGGTCTAGGTTAGGTCTGGGATTTGCTCTCATCAGGCTCATTCTTTCGCATATTTCTCATACTTGATGGCTAGATCCTGGGTTTTTTCTGGTTTGGATCACGTAGTAATGTGGTACCACACTGAAACTGTCGATTAAACCTGGTTTCGATCAATATTTTAGAGGATAACGCAAGTTAAGTCTGGGATTGGTCTGGGATTTGACCTCATCAGACTCATACTTTGGCACACTTCACATACTCGTTGAACAGATCCTGGGTTATTTTCTGGTTGGGATCACATAGTAATGTGGTACCACACTGAAACAGTCGATTAAACCAGGTTTCGATGAATATTTTTGAGGATAACGCATGTTAGGTCTAGGTTAGGCCTGGGATTTTCACTCATCAGACTCATACTTTCGCATTCTTCACATACTTGTTGAACGGATCCTGGGTTTTTTCTGGTTTGGATCACGTAGTAATGTGGGACCACACTGAAACAGTCAATTAAACCTGGTTTCGATCAATATTTTAGAGAATAATTCATGTTAGGTCTAGGTTAGGTCTGGGATTTGCTCTCATCAGGCACATTCTTTCGCATATTTCTCAAACTTGATGGCTAGATCCTGGGCTTTTTCTGGATTGCATCACGTAGTTATGTGGTGCCACACTGAAACTTTCAATTAAACCAGGTCTTGATAAATATTTTACAGGCTAACGCATGTTAGGTCTGGGTTAGGTCTAGGATTTGCCCTCATCAGGCTCATACTTTCGCATATTTCTCATACTTCATGGCTAGATCCTGGGCTTTTTCTGGATTGCATCACGTAGTAAAGCGGTACCACACTGAAACATTCAATGAAACCTGGTCCGGATAAATATTTTAGAGGTTAACGCATCTTAGGTCTGGGTTAGGTCTACGATTTGCCCTCATCAGGCTCACAGTTTAGCGTTTTTCACATACTTGTTGAACAGATCCTGGGTTTTTTCTGGTTGGGATCACGAAGTAATGTGGTACCACACTGAAACAGTCCATTAAACCTGGTTTCTCTCAATATTTTAGAGGATAACGCATGTAAGGTCTAGGTTAGGTCCGGGATTTGCTTTCATCAGGCTCATTCTTTCGCATATTTCTCATACTTGATTGCTAGATCCTGGGTTTTTTCTGGTTTGGATCACGTAGTAATGTTGTACCACACTGTAACAGTCGATTAAACCTGGTTTCGATCAATATTTTCGAGGATAACGCAAGTTAGGTCTGGTATAGGTCTCGGATTTGACCTCATCAGACTCATACTTTTGCAACACTTCACATACTCCTTGAACAGAGTCTGGGTTATTTTCTGGTTTGGATCACATAGTAATGTGGTACCACACTGAAACAGTCGATTAAACCAGGTTTCGATCAATATTTTAGAGGATAACGCATGTTAGGTCTAGGTTAGGCCTGGGATTTTCACTCACCAGACTCATACTTTCGCATTCTTCACATACTTGTTGAACGGATCCTGGGTTTTTTCTGGTTTGGATCACGTAGTAATGTGGTACCACACTGAAACGGTCAATTAAACCTGGTTTCGATCAATATTTTAGAAGATAACGCATGTTAGGTCTAGGTTAGGCCTGGGATTTTCACTCACCAGACTCATACTTTCGCATTCTTCACATACTTGTTGAACGGATCCTGGGCTTTTTCTGGATTGCATCACGTAGTTATGTGGTGCCACACTGAAACTTTCAATTAAACCAGGTCTTGATAAATATTTTACAGGCTAACGCATGTTAGGTCTGGGTTAGGTCTAGGATTTGCCCTCATCAGGCTCATACTTTCGCATATTTCTCATACTTCATGGCTAGATCCTGGGCTTTTTCTGGATTGCATCACGTAGTAAAGCGGTACCACACTGAAACATTCAATGAAACCTGGTCCGGATAAATATTTTAGAGGTTAACGCATCTTAGGTCTGGGTTAGGTCTACGATTTGCCCTCATCAGGCTCACAGTTTAGCGTTTTTCACATACTTGTTGAACAGATCCTGGGTTTTTTCTGGTTGGGATCACGAAGTAATGTGGTACCACACTGAAACAGTCCATTAAACCTGGTTTCGCTCAATATTTTAGAGGATAACGCATGTA
This sequence comes from Colletes latitarsis, assembly GCF_051014445.1. Taxonomy (NCBI): domain Eukaryota; kingdom Metazoa; phylum Arthropoda; class Insecta; order Hymenoptera; family Colletidae; genus Colletes; species Colletes latitarsis. The sequence continues at coordinate 6,228,154 of NW_027488373.1, read as the reverse complement.
AGGTCTAGGTTAGGTCCGGGATTTGCTTTCATCAGGCTCATTCTTTCGCATATTTCTCATACTTGATTGCTAGATCCTGGGTTTTTTCTGGTTTGGATCACGTAGTAATGTTGTACTACACTGTAACAGTCGATTAAACCTGGTTTCGATCAATATTATAGAGGATAACGCAAGTTAGGTCTGGTATAGGTCTCGGATTTGACCTCATCAGACTCATACTTTCGCAACACTTCACATACTCCTTGAACTGATCCTGGGTTATTTTCTGGTTTGGATCACATAGTAATGTGGTACCACACTGAAACAGTCGATTAAACCAGGTTTCGATCAATATTTTAGAGGATAACGCATGTAAGGTCTAGGTTAGGCCTGGGATTTTCACTCATCAGACTCATACTTTCGCATTCTTCACATACTTGTTGAACGGATCCTGAGTTTTTTCTGGTTTGGATCACGTAGTAATGTTGTACCACACTGTAACAGTCGATTAAACCTGGTTTCGATCAATATTTTAGAGGATAACGCAAGTTAGGTCTGGTATAGGTCTCGGATTTGACCTCATCAGACTCACACTTTCGCAACACTTCACATACTCCTTGAACAGATCCTGGGTTATTTTCTGGTTTGGATCACATAGTAATGTGGTACCACACTGAAACAGTCGATTAAACCAGGTTTCGATCAATATTTTAGAGGATAACGCATGTTAGGTCTAGGTTAGGCCTGGGATTTTCACTCACCAGACTCATACTTTCGCATTCTTCACATACTTGTTGAACGGATCCTGGGTTTTTTCTGGTTTGGATCACGTAGTAATGTGTTACCACACTGAAACGGTCAATTAAACCTGGTTTCGATCAATATTTTAGAGGATAACGCAAGTTAGGTCTGGGATAGGTCTGGGATTTGCCCTCATCAGGCTCATACTTTCGCACACTTCACATACTCGTTGAACAGATCCTGGGTTATTTTCTGGTTTGGATCACATAGTAATGTGGTACCACACTGAAACAGTCGATTAAACCAGGTTTCGATCAATATTTTAGAGGATAACGCAAGTTAGGTCTAGGTTAGGCCTGGGATTTTCACTCATCAGACTCATACTTTCGCATTCTTCACATTCTTGTTGGACGGATCCTGGGTTTTTTCTGGTTTGGATCACGTAGTAATGTGGGACCACACTGAAACAGTCAATTAAACCTGGTTTCGATCAATATTTTAGAGAATAATTTATGTTAGGTCTAGGTTAGGTCAGGGATTTGCTCTCATCAGGCTCATTCTTTCGCATATTTCTCATACTTGATGGCTAGATCCTGGGCTTTTTCTGGATTGCATCACGTAGTAATGAAGTACAACACTGAAACAGTCAATTAAACCTGGTTTCGATCAATATTTTAGAGAATAATTCATGTTAGGTCTAGGTTAGGTCTGGGATTTGCTCTCATCAGGCTCATTCTTTCGCATATTTCTCATACTTGATGGCTAGATCCTGGGCTTTTTCTGGATTGCATCACGTAGTAATGAAGTACAACACTGAAACAGTCAATTAAACCTGGTTTCCATCAATATTTTCGAGGACAACGCATGTTAGGTCTAGGTTAGGCCTGGGATTTGCCCTCATCAGGGTCATACTGTCGCAGTTTTAACATACTTGTTGAACGGATCCTGGGTTTTTTCTGGTTTGGTTCACGTAGTAATGTTGTACCACACTGAAACATTCAATTAAACCTGGTCTTGATAAATATTTTAGAGGATAACGCATGTTAGGTTTGGGTTAGGTCTAGGATTTGCCCTCATCAGGCTCATACTTTCGCATATTTCTCATACTTCATGGCTAGATCCTGGGCTGTTTCTGGATTGTATCACGTAGTAATGTGGTACCACGCTGAAACAGTCGACTAAACCTGGTTTCGATCAATATTTTAGAGGATAACGCATCTTAGGTCTGGGTTAGGTCTAAGATTTGCCCTCGTCAGGCTCACAGTTTAGCGTTTTTCACATACCTCAAAAACAGATCCTGGGCTTTCTCTGGTTTGGATCACGAAGTAGTGTGGTACCACACTGAAACAGTCCATTAAACATGGTTTCGCTCAATATTTTAGAGGATAACGCATGTTAGGTCTGGGTTAGGTCTAGGATTTGCCCTCATCAGGCTCATACTTTCGCATATTTCTCATATTTCATGGCTAGATCCTGGGCTGTTTCTGGATTGTATCAGGTAGTAAAGTGGTACCACACTGAAACATTCAATGAAACCTGGTCTGGATAAATATTTTAGAGGATAATGCATCTTAGGTCTGGGTTAGGTCTAGGATTTGCCCTCATCAGGCTCATGCTTTCGCATATTTCTCATATTTCATGGCTAGATCCTGGGCTGTTTCTGGATTGTATCAGGTAGTAAAGTGCTACCACACTGAAACATTCAATGAAACCTGGTCTGGATAAATATTTTAGAGGATAATGCATCTTAGGTCTGGGTTAGGTCTAGGATTTGCCCTCATCAGGCTCATTCTTTCGCATATTTCTCATACTTGATGGCTAGATCCTGGGCTTTTTCTGGATTGCATCACGTAGTAATGTAGTACCACACTGAAACAGTCAATGAAACCTGGTTTCCATCAATATTTTAGAGGACATCGCAAGTTAGGTCTAGGTAAGGCCTGAGATTTTCACTGATCAGACTCATACTTTCGCATTCTTCACATACTTGTTGAACGGATCCTGGGTTTTTTCTGGTTTTGATCACGTAGTAATGTGGTACCACACTGAAACATTCAATTAAACCTGGTCTTGATAAATATTTTAGAGAATAACGCATGTTAGGTCTGGGTTAGGTCTAGGATTTGCCCTCATCAGGCTCATACTTTCGCATATTTCTCATATTTCATGGCTAGATCCTGGGCTGTTTCTGGATTGTATCAGGTAGTAAAGTGGTACCACACTGAAACATTCAATGAAACCTGGTCTGGATAAATATTTTAGAGGATAATGTATCTTAGGTCTGGGTTAGGTCTGAGATTTGCCCTCATCAGGCTCACAGTTTAGCGTTTTTCACATACTTCTTGAACAGATCCTGGGCTTTCTCTGGTTTAGATCACGAAGTAGTGTGGTACCACACTGAAACAGTCCATTAAACCTGGTTTCGCTCAATATTTTAGAGGATAACGCATGTTAGGTCTAGGTTAGGTCTGGGATTTGCTCTCATCAGGCTCATTCTTTCGCATATTTCTCATACTTCAAGGCTAGATCCTGGGCTGTTTCTGGATTGTATCAGGTAGTAAAGTGGTACCACACCGAAACATTCAATGAAACCTGGTCTGGATAAATATTTTAGAGGATAACGCATCTTAGGTCTGGGTTAGGTCTAAGACTTGCCCTCGTCAGGCTCACAGTTTAGCGTTTTTCACATACTTCTAAAACAGATCCTGGGCTTTCTCTGGTTTGGATCACGAAGTAGTGTGGTACCACACTGAAACAGTCAATTAAACCTGGTTTCGGTCAATATGTTAGAGAATAATTCATGTTGGGTCTAGGTTAGGTCTGGGATTTGCTCTCATCAGGCTCATTCTTTCGCATATTTCTCATACTTGGTGGCTAGATCCTGGGCTTTTTCTGGATTGCATCACGTAGTAATGAAGTACAACACTGAAACAGTCAATTAAACCTGGTTTTCATCAATATCTTAGAGGACAACGCAAGTTAGGTCTGGGATATGTCTGGGATTTGCCCTCATCAGGCTCATACTTTCGCGTTTTTCACATACTTGTTGAAGAGATCCTGGGTTTTTTCTGGTTTGGATCACGTAGTAGTGTGGTACCACGCTGAAACAGTCCATTACACCTGGTTTGGATCAATATTTTAGAGGATAACACATGTTAGGTCTAGGTTTGGCCTGGGATTTTCACTCATCAGACTCATACTTTCGCATTCATCACATACTTGTTGAACGGATCCTGGGTTATTTCTGGTTTGGGTCACGCAGTAATATGGGACCACACTGAAACAGTCAATTGAACCAGGTTTCGATCAATATTTTAGTGAATAATTCATGTTAGGTCTAGGTTAGGTCAGGGATTTACTCTCATCAGGCTCATTCTTTCGCATATTTCTCATACTTGACGGCTAGATCCTGGGTTTTTTCTGGTTTGGATCACGTAGTAATGTGGGACCATACTGAAACAATCTATTAGACCTGGACTTGATAAATATTTTAGAGGATAACGCATGTTAGGTCTGGGTTAGGTCTAGGATTTGCTCTCATCAGGCTCATACTTTCGCATATTTCTCATATTTCATGGCTAGATCCTGGGCTGTTTCTGGATTGTATCAGGTAGTAAAGTGGTACCACACTGAAACATTCAATGAAACCTGGTCTGGATAAATATTTTAGAGGATAATGCATCTTAGGTCTGGGTTAGGTCTGAGATTTGCCCTCATCAGGCTCACAGTTTAGCGTTTTTCACATACTTCTTGAACAGATCCAGGGCTTTCTCTGGTTTGGATCACGAAGTAGTGTGGTACCACACTGAAACAGTCCATTAAACCTGGTTTCGCTCAATATTTTAGAGGATAACGCATGTTAGGTCTAGGTTAGGTCTGGGATTTGCCCTCATCAGGGTCATACTTTCGCAGTTTTAACATACATGTTGGCCTGATCGAGGGTTTTTTCTGCTTTGGATCACGTAGTAAAGTGGTGCCACACTGAAACAGCCCATTAAACCTGGTCTCCATCAATATTCTAGAGGACAACGCATGTTAGGTCTAGGTTAGGCCTGGGATTTGCCCTCATCAGGGTCATACTGACGCAGTTTTAACATACTTGTTGAACGGATCCTGGGTTTTTTCTGGTTTGGTTCACCTAGTAATGTGGTACCACACTGAAACATTCAATTAAACCTTTTCTTGATAAATATTTTAGAGGATAACGCATGTTAGGTTTGGGTTAGGTCTAGGATTTGCCCTCATCAGGCTCATACTTTCGCATATTTCTCATACTTCATGGCTAGATCCTGGGCTTTTTCTGGATTGCATCACGTAGTAATGTAGTACCACACTGAAACAGTCTATGAAACCTGGTTTCCATCAATATTTTAGAGGACAACGCATGTTAGGTCTAGGTAAGGCCTGAGATTTTCACTGATCAGACTCATACTTTCGCATTCTTCGCATACTTGTTGAACGGATCCTGGGTTTTTTCTACTTTTGATCACGAAGTAGTGTGGTACCACACTGAAACAGTCCATTAAACCTGGTTTCGCTCAATATTTTAGAGGATAACGCATGTTAGGTCTAGGTTAGGTCTGGGATTTGCCCTCATCAGGGTCATACTTTCGCAGTTTTAACATACATGTTGGCCTGATCGAGGGTTTTTTCTGCTTTGGATCACGTAGTAAAGTGGTGCCACACTGAAACAGCCCATTAAACCTGGTCTCCATCAATATTCTAGAGGACAACGCATGTTAGGTCTAGGTTAGGCCTGGGATTTGCCCTCATCAGGGTCATACTGACGCAGTTTTAACATACTTGTTGAACGGATCCTGGGTTTTTTCTGGTTTGGTTCACCTAGTAATGTGGTACCACACTGAAACATTCAATTAAACCTTTTCTTGATAAATATTTTAGAGGATAACGCATGTTAGGTTTGGGTTAGGTCTAGGATTTGCCCTCATCAGGCTCATACTTTCGCATATTTCTCATACTTCATGGCTAGATCCTGGGCTGTTTCTGGATTGTATCACGTAGTAATGTGGTACCACGCTGAAACAGTCGATTAAATCTGGTTTCGATCAATATTTTAGAGGATAACGCAAGTTAAGTTTGGGATAGGTCTGGGATTTGACCTCATCAGACTCATACTTTCGCATTCTTCACATACTTGTTGAACGGATCCTGGGTTTTTTCTGGTTTGGATCACGTAGTAATGTGGGACCACACTGAAACAGTCGACTAAACCTGGTTTCGATCAATATTTTAGAGGATAACGCATGTTAGGTCTAGGTTAGGCCTGGGATTTTCCCTCATCAGACTCATACTTTCGCATTCTTCACATACTTGTTGAACGGATCCTGGGTTTTTTCTGGTTTGGATCACGTAGTAATGTGGGACCACACTGAAGCAGTCAAGTAAACCTGGTTTCGATCAATATTTTAGAGGATAACGCAAGTTAGGTCTGGGATAGGTCTGGGATTTGCCCTCATCAGGCTCATACTTTCGCATTCTTCACATACTTGTTGAACTGATCCTGGGCGTTTTCTGGTTTGGATCACGTAGTAATGTGGTACCACACTGAAACGGTCAATTAAACCTGGTTTCGATCAATATTTTAGAGGATAACGCAAGTTAGGCCTGGGATAGGTCTGGGATTTGACCACATCAGACTCATTCTTTCGCATATTTCTCATACTTGATGGCTAGATCCTGGGCTTTTTCTGGATTGCATCACGTAGTAATGAAGTACAACACTGAAACAGTCAATTAAACCTGGTTTCGATCAATATTTTAGAGAATAATTCATGTTAGGTATAGGTTAGGTCTGGGATTTGCTCTCATCAGGATCATTCTTTCGCATATTTCACATACTTGATGGCTAGATCCTGGGCTTTTTCTGGATTGCATGACGTAGTAATGAAGTACAACACTGAAACAGTCAATTAAACCTGGTTTCCATCAATATTTTAGAGGACAACGCATGTTAGGTCTAGGTTAGGCCTGGGATTTGCCCTCATCAGGGTCATACTGTCGCAGTTTTAACATACTTGTTGAACGGATCCTGGGTTTTTTCTGGTTTGGTTCACGTAGTAATGTTGTACCACACTGAAACATTCAATTAAACCTGGTCTTGATAAATATTTTAGAGGATAACGCATGTTAGGTTTGGGTTAGGTCTAGGATTTGCCCTCATCAGGCTCATACTTTCGCATGTTTCTCATACTTCATGGCTAGATCCTGGGCTGTTTCTGGATTGTATCACGTAGTAATGTGGTACCACGCTGAAACAGTCGACTAAACCTGGTTTCGATCAATATTTTAGAGGATAACGCAAGTTAAGTCTGGGATAGGTCTGGGATTTGACCTCATCAGACTCATACTTTCGCATTCTTCACATACTTCTTGAACAGATCCTGGGCTTTCTCTGCTTTGGATCACGAAGTAGTGTGGTACCACACTGAAACAGTCCATTAAACCTGGTTTCGCTCAATATTTTAGAGGATAACGCATGTTAGGTCTAGGTTAGGTCTGGGATTTGCTCTCATCAGGCTCATTCTTTCGCATATTTCTCATACTGGATGGCTAGATCCTGGGCTTTTTCTGGATTGCATCACGTAGTAATGTAGTACCACACTGAAACAGTCAATGAAACCTGGCTTCCATCAATATTTTAGAGGACAACGCAAGTTAGGTCTAGGTAAGGCCTGAGATTTTCACTGATCAGACTCATACTTTCGCATTCTTCACATACTTGTTGAACGGATTCTGGGTTTTTTTCTGGTTTTGATCACGTAGTAATGTGGTACCACACTGAAACATTCCATTAAACCTGGTCTTGATAAATATTTTAGAGAATAACGCATGTTAGGTCTGGGTTAGGTCTAGGATTTGCCCTCATCAGGCTCATACTTTCGCATATTTCTCATACTTCATGGCTAGATCCTGGGCTGTTTCTGGATTGTATCAGGTAGTAAAGTGGTACCACACTGAAACATTCAATGAAACCTGGTCTGGATAAATATTTTAGAGGATAACGCATCTTAGGTCTGGGTTAGGTCTAAGATTTGCCCTCATCAGGCTCACAGTTTAGCGTTTTTCACATACTTCTTGAACAGATCCTGGGCTTTCTCTGCTTTGGATCACGAAGTAGTGTGGTACCACACTGAAACAGTCCATTAAACCTGGTTTCGCTCAATATTTTAGAGGATAACGCATGTTAGGTCTAGGTTAGGTCTGGGATTTGCTCTCATCAGGCTCATTCTTTCGCATATTTCTCATACTGGATGGCTAGATCCTGGGCTTTTTCTGGATTGCATCACGTAGTAATGTAGTACCACACTGAAACAGTCAATGAAACCTGGCTTCCATCAATATTTTAGAGGACAACGCAAGTTAGGTCTAGGTAAGGCCTGAGATTTTCACTGATCAGACTCATACTTTCGCATTCTTCACATACTTGTTGAACGGATTCTGGGTTTTTTTCTGGTTTTGATCACGTAGTAATGTGGTACCACACTGAAACATTCAATTAAACCTGGTCTTGATAAATATTTTAGAGAATAACGCATGTTAGGTCTGGGTTAGGTCTAGAATTTGCCCTCATCAGGCTCATACTTTCACATATTTCTCATACTTCATGGCTAGATCCTGGGCTGTTTCTGGATTGCATCACGTAGTAATGTAGTACCACACTGAAACAGTCAATGAAACCTGGCTTCCATCAATATTTTAGAGGACAACGCAAGTTAGGTCTAGGTAAGGCCTGAGATTTTCACTGATCAGACTCATACTTTCGCATTCTTCACATACTTGTTGAACGGATTCTGGGTTTTTTTCTGGTTTTGATCACGTAGTAAAGTGGTACCACACTGAAACATTCAATGAAACCTGGTCTGGATAAATATTTTAGAGGATAACGCATCTTAGGTCTGGGTTAGGTCTAAGATTTGCCCTCATCAGGCTCACAGTTTAGCGTTTTTCACATACTTCTTGAACAGATCCTGGGCTTTCTCTGGTTTGGATCACGAAGTAGTGTGGTACCACACTGAAACAGTCCATTAAACCTGGTTTCGCTCAATATTTTAGAGGATAACGCATGTTAGGTTTGGGTTAGGTCTAGGATTTGCCCTCATCAGGCTCATACTTTCGCATATTTCTCATACTTGATGGCTAGATCCTGGGCTTTTTCTGGATTGCATCACGTAGTAATGTAGTACCACACTGAAACAGTCAATGAAACCTGGTTTCCATCAATATTTTAGAGGACAACGCAAGTTAGGTCTAGGTAAGGCCTGAGATTTTCACTTATCAGACTTATACTTTCGCATTCTTCACATACTTGTTGAACGGATCCTGGGTTTTTTCTGGTTTGGTTCTCGTAGTAATGTGGTACCACACTGAAACATTCAATTAAACCATGTTTCGATCAATATTTTTGAGGATAACGCATGTTAGGTCTAGGTTAGGCCTGGGATTTTCACTCATCGGACTCATACTTTCGCATTCTTCACATACTTGTTGAACGGATCCTGGGTTTTTTCTGGTTTGGATCACGTAGTAATGTGGGACCACACTGAAACAGTCAATTAAACCTGGTTTTGGTCAATGTTTTAGAGAATAATTCATGTTGGGTCTAGGTTATGTCTGGGAATTGCTCTCATCAGGCTCATTCTTTCGCATATTTCTCATACTTGGTGGCTAGATCCTGGGCTTTTTCTGGATTGCATCACGTAGTAATGAAGTACAACACTGAAACAGTCAATTAAACCTGGTTTCCGTCAATATTTTAGAGGACAACGCATGTTAGGTCTAGGTTAGGCCTGGGATTTGCCCTCATCAGGGTCATACTGTCGCAGTTTTAACATACTTGTTGAACGGATCCTGGGTTTTTTCTGGTTTGGTTCACGTAGTAATGTTGTACCACACTGAAACAGTCGATTAAACCTGGTTTCGATCAATATTTTAAAGGATAACGCAAGTTAAGTCTGGGATAGGTCTGGGATTTGACCTCATCAGACTCATACTTTCGCATTCTTCACATACTTGTTGAACGGATCCTGGGTTTTTTCTGGTTTGGATCACGTAGTAATGTGGGACCACACTGAAACAGTCGACTAAACCTGTTTTCGATCAATATTTTAGAGGATGACGCATGTTAGGTCTAGGTTAGGCCTGGGATTTTCCCTCATCAGACTCATACTTTCGCATTCTTCACATACTTGTTGAACGGATCCTGGGTTTTTTCTGGTTTGGATCACGTAGTATTGTGGGACCACACTGAAGCAGTCAAGTAAACCTGGTTTCGATCAATATTTTAGAGAATAATTCATGTTAGGTCTATGTTAGGTCTGGGATTTTCTCTCATCAGGCTCATTCTTTCGCATATTTCTCATACATTTTGAACAGATCCTGGGTTTTTTCTGGTTTGGATCACGTAGTAATGTGGGACCACACTGAAACAATCAATTAAACCTGGTCTTGATAAATATTTTAGAGGATAACGCATGCTAGGTCTGGATTAGGTTTAGGATTTGCCCTCGTCAGGCTCATACTTTCGCATATTTCTCATACTTCAAGGCTAGATCCTGGGCTGTTTCTGGATTGTATCACGTAGTAATGTGGTACCACGCTGAAACAGTCAATTAAACCTGGTTTCGATCAATATTTTAGAGGATATCGCAAGTTAGGTCTGGGATAGGTCTAGGATTTGCCCTCATCAGGCTCTTACATTCGCATATCTCTCATACTTCATGGCTAGATCCTGTGCTATTTCTGGATTGGATCACGTAGTAAAGTGGTACCACACTGAAACATTCAATGAAACCTGGTCTGGATAAACATTTTAGAGGTTAACGCATCTTAGGTCTGGGTTAGGTCTAAGATTTGCCCCCATCAGGCTCACAGTTTAGCGTTTTTCACATACTTGTTGAACAGATCCAGGGTTTTTTCTGGTTAGGATCACGAAGTAGTGTGGTACCACACTGAAACAGTCCATTAAACCTGGTTTCGCTCAATATTTTAGAGGATAACGCATGTAAGGTCTAGGTTAGGTCTGGGATTTGCTCTCATCAGGTTCATTCTTTCGCATATTTCTCATACTTGATGGCTAGATCCTGGGTTTTTTCTGGTTTGGATCACGTAGTAATGTGGGACCACACTGAAACAATCAATTAAACCTGATCTTGATAAATATTTTAGAGGATAACGCATGTTAGGTCTGGGTTAGGTCTAGGATTTGCCCTCATCAGGCTCATACTTTCGCATATTTCTCATACTTCATGGCTAGATCCTGGGCAGTTTCTGGATTGGATCACGTAGTAATGTGGTACCACGCTGAAACAGTCAATTAAACCTGGTTTCCATCAATATTTTAGAGGGCAACGCAAGTTAGGTCTAGGTAAGGCCTGAGATTTTCACTGATCAGACTCATACTTTCGCATTCTTCACATACTTGTAGAACGGATCCTGGGTTTTTTCTGGTTTGGTTCTCGTAGTAATGTGGTAACACACTGAAACATTCAATTAAACCAGGTTTCGATCAATATTTTCGAGGATAACGCATGTTAGGTCTAGGTTTGGCCTGGGATTTTCACTCATCAGACTCATACTTTCGCATTCTTCACATACTTGTTGAACGGATCCTGGGTTATCTCTGGATTGGATCACGTAGTAATGTGGTACCACGCTGAAACAGTCAATTAAACCTGGTTTCCATCAATATTTTAGAGGACAACGCAAGTTAGGTCTAGGTAAGGCCTGAGATTTTCACTGATCAGACTCATACTTTCGCATTCTTCACATACTTGTTGAACGGATCCTGGGTTTTTTCTGGTTTGGTTCTCGTAGTAATGTGGTAACACACTGAAACATTCAATTAAACCAGGTTTCGATCAATATTTTTGAGGATAACGCATGTTAGGTCTAGGTTTGGCCTGGGATTTTCACTCATCAGACTCATACTTTCGCATTCTTCACATACTTGTTGAACGGATCTTGGGTTATTTCTGGATTGGATCACGTAGTAATGTGGTACCACGCTGAAACAGTCCAGTAAACCTGGTTTGGATCAATATTTTAGAGGATAACGCATGTTAGGTCTAGGTTTGGCCTGGGATTTTCACTCATCAGACTCATACTTTCGCATTCTTCACATACTTGTTGAACGGATCCTGGGTTATTTCTGGTTTGGATCACGTAGTAATGTGGGACCACACTGAAACAGTCCATTAAACCTGGTTTGGATCAATATTTTAGAGGATAACGCATGTTAGGTCTAGGTTTGGCCTGGGATTTTCACTCATCAGACTCATACTTTCGCATTCTTCACATACTTGTTGAACGGATCCTGGGTTATTTCTGGTTTGGGTCACGTAGTAATGTGGGACCACACTGAAACAGTCAATTAAACCTGGTTTCGATCAATATTTTAGAGAATAATTCATGTTAGGTCTATGTTAGGTCTGGGATTTTCTCTCATCAGGCTCATTCTTTCGCATATTTCTCATACATGTTGAGCAGATCCTGGGTTTTTTCTGGTTTGGATCACGTAGTAATGTGGGACCACACTGAAACTATCAATTAAACCTGATCTTGATAAATATTTTAGAGGATAACGCATGTTAGGTCTGGGTTAGGTCTAGGATTTGCCCTCATCAGGCTCATACTTTCGCATATTTCTCATACTTCATGGCTAGATCCTGGGCAGTTTCTGGATTGGATCACGTAGTAATGTGGTACCACGCTGAAACAGTCAATTAAACCTGGTTTCCATCAATATTTTAGAGGACAACGCAAGTTAGGTCTAGGTAAGGCCTGAGATTTTCACTGATCAGACTCATACTTTCGCATTCTTCACATACTTGTAGAACGGATCCTGGGTTTTTTCTGGTTTGGTTCTCGTAGTAATGTGGAGCACACTGAAACATTCAATTAAACCAGGTTTCGATCAATATTTTCGAGGATAACGCATGTTAGGTCTAGGTTTGGCCTGGGATTTTCACTCATCAGACTCATACTTTCGCATTCTTCACATACTTGTTGAACGGATCCTGGGTTATCTCTGGATTGGATCACGTAGTAATGTGGTACCACGCTGAAACAGTCAATTAAACCTGGTTTCCATCAATATTTTAGAGGACAACGCAAGTTAGGTCTAGGTAAGGCCTGAGATTTTCACTGATCAGACTCATACTTTCGCATTCTTCACATACTTGTTGAACGGATCCTGGGTTTTTTCTGGTTTGGTTCTCGTAGTAATGTGGTAACACACTGAAACATTCAATTAAACCAGGTTTCGATCAATATTTTTGAGGATAACGCATGTTAGGTCTAGGTTTGGCCTGGGATTTTCACTCATCAGACTCATACTTTCGCATTCTTCACATACTTGTTGAACGGATCCTGGGTTATTTCTGGTTTGGATCACGTAGTAATGTGGGACCACACTGAAACAGTCAATTAAACCGGGTTTCGGTCAATATTTTAGAGAATAATTCATGTTGGGTCTAGGTTAGGTCTGAGATTTGCTCTCATCAGGCTCATTCTTTCGCATATTTCTCATACTTGGTGGCTAGATCCTGGGCTTTTTCTGGATTGCATCACGTAGTAATGAAGTACAACACTGAAACAGTCAATTAAACCTGGTTTTCATCAATATCTTAGAGGACAACGCAAGTTAGGTCTGGGATATGTCTGGGATTTGCCCTCATCAGGCTCATACTTTCGCGTTTTTCACATACTTGTTGAAGAGATCCTGGGTTTTTTCTGGTTTGGATCACGTAGTAGTGTGGTACCACGCTGAAACAGTCCATTAAACCTGGTTTGGATCAATATTTTAGAGGATAACGCATGTTAGGTCTAGGTTTGGCCTGGGATTTTCACTCATCAGACTCATACTTTCGCATTCTTCACATACTTGTTGAACGGATCCTGGGTTATTTCTGGTTTGGGTCACGTAGTAATGTGGGACCACACTGAAACAGTCAATTAAACCTGGTTTCGATCAATATTTTAGAGAATAATTCATGTTAGGTCTATGTTAGGTCTGGGATTTTCTCTCATCAGGCTCATTCTTTCGCATATTTCTCATACATGTTGAACAGATCCTGGGTTTTTTCTGGTTTGGATCACGTAGTAATGTGGGACCACACTGAAACTATCAATTAAACCTGATCTTGATAAATATTTTAGAGGATAACGCATGTTAGGTCTGGGTTAGGTCTAGGATTTGCCCTCATCAGGCTCATACTTTCGCATATTTCTCATACTTGATGGCTAGATCCTGGGCTTTTTCTGGATTGCATCACGTAGTAATGAAGTACAACACTGAAACAGTCAATTAAACCTGGTTTCCATCAATATTTTCGAGGACAACGCATGTTAGGTCTAGGTTAGGCCTGGGATTTGCCCTCATCAGGGTCATACTGTCGCAGTTTTAACATACTTGTTGAACGGATCCTGGGTTTTTTCTGGTTTGGTTCACGTAGTAATGTGGGACCACACTGAAACAGTCAATTAAACCGGGTTTCGATCAATATTTTCGAGGATAACGCATGTTAGGTCTAGGTTTGGCCTGGGATTTTCACTCATCAGACTCATACTTTCGCATTCTTCACATACTTGTTGAACGGATCCTGGGTTATTTCTGGTTTGGATCACGTAGTAATGTGGGACCACACTGAAACAGTCAATTAAACCGGGTTTCGGTCAATATTTTAGAGAATAATTCATGTTAGGTCTAGGTTAGGTCTGGGATTTGCTCTCATCAGGCTCATTCTTTCGCATATTTCTCATACTTGATGGCTAGATCCTGGGCTTTTTCTGGATTGCATCACGTAGTAATGAAGTACAACACTGAAACAGTCAATTAAACCTGGTTTCCATCAATATTTTCGAGGACAACGCATGTTAGGTCTAGGTTAGGCCTGGGATTTGCCCTCATCAGGGTCATACTGTCGCAGTTTTAACATACTTGTTGAACGGATCCTGGGTTTTTTCTGGTTTGGTTCACGTAGTAATGTTGTACCACACTGAAACATTCAATTAAACCTGGTCTTGATAAATATTTTAGAGGATAACGCATGTTAGGTTTGGGTTAGGTCTAGGATTTGCCCTCATCAGGCTCATACTTTCGCATATTTCTCATACTTCATGGCTAGATCCTGGGCTGTTTCTGGATTGTATCACGTAGTAATGTGGTACCACGCTGAAACAGTCGACTAAACCTGGTTTCGATCAATATTTTAGAGGATAACGCATCTTAGGTCTGGGTTAGGTCTAAGATTTGCCCTCGTCAGGCTCACAGTTTAGCGTTTTTCACATACCTCAAAAACAGATCCTGGGCTTTCTCTGGTTTGGATCACGAAGTAGTGTGGTACCACACTGAAACAGTCCATTAAACATGGTTTCGCTCAATATTTTAGAGGATAACGCATGTTAGGTCTGGGTTAGGTCTAGGATTTGCCCTCATCAGGCTCATACTTTCGCATATTTCTCATATTTCATGGCTAGATCCTGGGCTGTTTCTGGATTGTATCAGGTAGTAAAGTGGTACCACACTGAAACATTCAATGAAACCTGGTCTGGATAAATATTTTAGAGGATAATGCATCTTAGGTCTGGGTTAGGTCTAGGATTTGCCCTCATCAGGCTCATGCTTTCGCATATTTCTCATATTTCATGGCTAGATCCTGGGCTGTTTCTGGATTGTATCAGGTAGTAAAGTGCTACCACACTGAAACATTCAATGAAACCTGGTCTGGATAAATATTTTAGAGGATAATGCATCTTAGGTCTGGGTTAGGTCTAGGATTTGCCCTCATCAGGCTCATTCTTTCGCATATTTCTCATACTTGATGGCTAGATCCTGGGCTTTTTCTGGATTGCATCACGTAGTAATGTAGTACCACACTGAAACAGTCAATGAAACCTGGTTTCCATCAATATTTTAGAGGACATCGCAAGTTAGGTCTAGGTAAGGCCTGAGATTTTCACTGATCAGACTCATACTTTCGCATTCTTCACATACTTGTTGAACGGATCCTGGGTTTTTTCTGGTTTTGATCACGTAGTAATGTGGGACCACACTGAAACAGTCAATTGAACCAGGTTTCGATCAATATTTTAGTGAATAATTCATGTTAGGTCTAGGTTAGGTCAGGGATTTACTCTCATCAGGCTCATTCTTTCGCATATTTCTCATACTTGACGGCTAGATCCTGGGTTTTTTCTGGTTTGGATCACGTAGTAATGTGGGACCATACTGAAACAATCTATTAGACCTGGACTTGATAAATATTTTAGAGGATAATGTATCTTAGGTCTGGGTTAGGTCTGAGATTTGCCCTCATCAGGCTCACAGTTTAGCGTTTTTCACATACTTCTTGAACAGATCCTGGGCTTTCTCTGGTTTAGATCACGAAGTAGTGTGGTACCACACTGAAACAGTCCATTAAACCTGGTTTCGCTCAATATTTTAGAGGATAACGCATGTTAGGTCTAGGTTAGGTCTGGGATTTGCTCTCATCAGGCTCATTCTTTCGCATATTTCTCATACTTCAAGGCTAGATCCTGGGCTGTTTCTGGATTGTATCAGGTAGTAAAGTGGTACCACACCGAAACATTCAATGAAACCTGGTCTGGATAAATATTTTAGAGGATAACGCATCTTAGGTCTGGGTTAGGTCTAAGACTTGCCCTCGTCAGGCTCACAGTTTAGCGTTTTTCACATACTTCTAAAACAGATCCTGGGCTTTCTCTGGTTTGGATCACGAAGTAGTGTGGTACCACACTGAAACAGTCAATTAAACCTGGTTTCGGTCAATATGTTAGAGAATAATTCATGTTGGGTCTAGGTTAGGTCTGGGATTTGCTCTCATCAGGCTCATTCTTTCGCATATTTCTCATACTTGGTGGCTAGATCCTGGGCTTTTTCTGGATTGCATCACGTAGTAATGAAGTACAACACTGAAACAGTCAATTAAACCTGGTTTTCATCAATATCTTAGAGGACAACGCAAGTTAGGTCTGGGATATGTCTGGGATTTGCCCTCATCAGGCTCATACTTTCGCGTTTTTCACATACTTGTTGAAGAGATCCTGGGTTTTTTCTGGTTTGGATCACGTAGTAGTGTGGTACCACGCTGAAACAGTCCATTACACCTGGTTTGGATCAATATTTTAGAGGATAACACATGTTAGGTCTAGGTTTGGCCTGGGATTTTCACTCATCAGACTCATACTTTCGCATTCATCACATACTTGTTGAACGGATCCTGGGTTATTTCTGGTTTGGGTCACGCAGTAATATGGGACCACACTGAAACAGTCAATTGAACCAGGTTTCGATCAATATTTTAGTGAATAATTCATGTTAGGTCTAGGTTAGGTCAGGGATTTACTCTCATCAGGCTCATTCTTTCGCATATTTCTCATACTTGACGGCTAGATCCTGGGTTTTTTCTGGTTTGGATCACGTAGTAATGTGGGACCATACTGAAACAATCTATTAGACCTGGACTTGATAAATATTTTAGAGGATAACGCATGTTAGGTCTGGGTTAGGTCTAGGATTTGCTCTCATCAGGCTCATACTTTCGCGTATTTCTCATATTTCATGGCTAGATCCTGGGCTGTTTCTGGATTGTATCAGGTAGTAAAGTGGTACCACACTGAAACATTCAATGAAACCTGGTCTGGATAAATATTTTAGAGGATAATGCATCTTAGGTCTGGGTTAGGTCTGAGATTTGCCCTCATCAGGCTCACAGTTTAGCGTTTTTCACATACTTCTTGAACAGATCCAGGGCTTTCTCTGGTTTGGATCACGAAGTAGTGTGGTACCACACTGAAACAGTCCATTAAACCTGGTTTCGCTCAATATTTTAGAGGATAACGCATGTTAGGTCTAGGTTAGGTCTGGGATTTGCCCTCATCAGGGTCATACTTTCGCAGTTTTAACATACATGTTGGCCTGATCGAGGGTTTTTTCTGCTTTGGATCACGTAGTAAAGTGGTGCCACACTGAAACAGCCCATTAAACCTGGTCTCCATCAATATTCTAGAGGACAACGCATGTTAGGTCTAGGTTAGGCCTGGGATTTGCCCTCATCAGGGTCATACTGACGCAGTTTTAACATACTTGTTGAACGGATCCTGGGTTTTTTCTGGTTTGGTTCACCTAGTAATGTGGTACCACACTGAAACATTCAATTAAACCTTTTCTTGATAAATATTTTAGAGGATAACGCATGTTAGGTTTGGGTTAGGTCTAGGATTTGCCCTCATCAGGCTCATACTTTCGCATATTTCTCATACTTCATGGCTAGATCCTGGGCTTTTTCTGGATTGCATCACGTAGTAATGTAGTACCACACTGAAACAGTCTATGAAACCTGGTTTCCATCAATATTTTAGAGGACAACGCATGTTAGGTCTAGGTAAGGCCTGAGATTTTCACTGATCAGACTCATACTTTCGCATTCTTCGCATACTTGTTGAACGGATCCTGGGTTTTTTCTGCTTTTGATCACGAAGTAGTGTGGTACCACACTGAAACAGTCCATTAAACCTGGTTTCGCTCAATATTTTAGAGGATAACGCATGTTAGGTCTAGGTTAGGTCTGGGATTTGCCCTCATCAGTGTCATACTTTCGCAGTTTTAACATACATGTTGGCCTGATCGAGGGTTTTTTCTGCTTTGGATCACGTAGTAAAGTGGTGCCACACTGAAACAGCCCATTAAACCTGGTCTCCATCAATATTCTAGAGGACAACGCATGTTAGGTCTAGGTTAGGCCTGGGATTTGCCCTCATCAGGGTCATACTGACGCAGTTTTAACATACTTGTTGAACGGATCCTGGGTTTTTTCTGGTTTGGTTCACCTAGTAATGTGGTACCACACTGAAACATTCAATTAAACCTTTTCTTGATAAATATTTTAGAGGATAACGCATGTTAGGTTTGGGTTAGGTCTAGGATTTGCCCTCATCAGGCTCATACTTTCGCATATTTCTCATACTTCATGGCTAGATCCTGGGCTTTTTCTGGATTGCATCACGTAGTAATGTAGTACCACACTGAAACAGTCTATGAAACCTGGTTTCCATCAATATTTTAGAGGACAACGCATGTTAGGTCTAGGTAAGGCCTGAGATTTTCACTGATCAGACTCATACTTTCGCATTCTTCGCATACTTGTTGAACGGATCCTGGGTTTTTTCTGCTTTTGATCACGAAGTAGTGTGGTACCACACTGAAACAGTCCATTAAACCTGGTTTCGCTCAATATTTTAGAGGATAACGCATGTTAGGTCTAGGTTAGGTCTGGGATTTGCCCTCATCAGGGTCATACTTTCGCAGTTTTAACATACATGTTGGCCTGATCGAGGGTTTTTTCTGCTTTGGATCACGTTGTAAAGTGGTGCCACACTGAAACAGCCCATTAAACCTGGTCTCCATCAATATTCTAGAGGACAACGCATGTTAGGTCTAGGTTAGGCCTGGGATTTGCCCTCATCAGGGTCATACTGACGCAGTTTTAACATACTTGTTGAACGGATCCTGGGTTTTTTCTGGTTTGGTTCACCTAGTAATGTGGTACCACACTGAAACATTCAATTAAACCTTTTCTTGATAAATATTTTAGAGGATAACGCATGTTAGGTTTGGGTTAGGTCTAGGATTTGCCCTCATCAGGCTCATACTTTCGCATATTTCTCATACTTCATGGTTAGATCCTGGGCTGTTTCTGGATTGTATCACGTAGTAATGTGGTACCACGCTGAAACAGTCGATTAAATCTGGTTTCGATCAATATTTTAGAGGATAACGCAAGTTAAGTTTGGGATAGGTCTGGGATTTGACCTCATCAGACTCATACTTTCGCATTCTTCACATACTTGTTGAACGGATCCTGGGTTTTTTCTGGTTTGGATCACGTAGTAATGTGGGACCACACTGAAACAGTCGACTAAACCTGGTTTCGATCAATATTTTAGAGGATAACGCATGTTAGGTCTAGGTTAGGCCTGGGATTTTCCCTCATCAGACTCATACTTTCGCATTCTTCACATACTTGTTGAACGGATCCTGGGTTTTTTCTGGTTTGGATCACGTAGTAATGTGGGACCACACTGAAGCAGTCAAGTAAACCTGGTTTCGATCAATATTTTAGAGGATAACGCAAGTTAGGTCTGGGATAGGTCTGGGATTTGCCCTCATCAGGCTCATACTTTCGCATTCTTCACATACTTGTTGAACTGATCCTGGGCGTTTTCTGGTTTGGATCACGTAGTAATGTGGTACCACACTGAAACGGTCAATTAAACCTGGTTTCGATCAATATTTTAGAGGATAACGCAAGTTAGGCCTGGGATAGGTCTGGGATTTGACCACATCAGACTCATTCTTTCGCATATTTCTCATACTTGATGGCTAGATCCTGGGCTTTTTCTGGATTGCATCACGTAGTAATGAAGTACAACACTGAAACAGTCAATTAAACCTGGTTTCGATCAATATTTTAGAGAATAATTCATGTTAGGTATAGGTTAGGTCTGGGATTTGCTCTCATCAGGATCATTCTTTCGCATATTTCACATACTTGATGGCTAGATCCTGGGCTTTTTCTGGATTGCATGACGTAGTAATGAAGTACAACACTGAAACAGTCAATTAAACCTGGTTTCCATCAATATTTTAGAGGACAACGCATGTTAGGTCTAGGTTAGGCCTGGGATTTGCCCTCATCAGGGTCATACTGTCGCAGTTTTAACATACTTGTTGAACGGATCCTGGGTTTTTTCTGGTTTGGTTCACGTAGTAATGTTGTACCTCACTGAAACATTCAATTAAACCTGGTCTTGATAAATATTTTAGAGGATAACGCATGTTAGGTTTGGGTTAGGTCTAGGATTTGCCCTCATCAGGCTCATACTTTCGCATGTTTCTCATACTTCATGGCTAGATCCTGGGCTGTTTCTGGATTGTATCACGTAGTAATGTGGTACCACGCTGAAACAGTCGACTAAACCTGGTTTCGATCAATATTTTAGAGGATAACGCAAGTTAAGTCTGGGATAGGTCTGGGATTTGACCTCATCAGACTCATACTTTCGCATTCTTCACATACTTCTTGAACAGATCCTGGGCTTTCTCTGCTTTGGATCACGAAGTAGTGTGGTACCACACTGAAACAGTCCATTAAACCTGGTTTCGCTCAATATTTTAGAGGATAACGCATGTTAGGTCTAGGTTAGGTCTGGGATTTGCTCTCATCAGGCTCATTCTTTCGCATATTTCTCATACTGGATGGCTAGATCCTGGGCTTTTTCTGGATTGCATCACGTAGTAATGTAGTACCACACTGAAACAGTCAATGAAACCTGGCTTCCATCAATATTTTAGAGGACAACGCAAGTTAGGTCTAGGTAAGGCCTGAGATTTTCACTGATCAGACTCATACTTTCGCATTCTTCACATACTTGTTGAACGGATTCTGGGTTTTTTTCTGGTTTTGATCACGTAGTAATGTGGTACCACACTGAAACATTCAATTAAACCTGGTCTTGATAAATATTTTAGAGAATAACGCATGTTAGGTCTGGGTTAGGTCTAGGATTTGCCCTCATCAGGCTCATACTTTCGCATATTTCTCATACTTCATGGCTAGATCCTGGGCTGTTTCTGAATTGTATCAGGTAGTAAAGTGGTACCACACTGAAACATTCAATGAAACCTGGTCTGGATAAATATTTTAGAGGATAACGCATCTTAGGTCTGGGTTAGGTCTAAGATTTGCCCTCATCAGGATCACAGTTTAGCGTTTTTCACATACTTCTTGAACAGATCCTGGGCTTTCTCTGGTTTGGATCACGAAGTAGTGTGGTACCACACTGAAACAGTCCATTAAACCTGGTTTCGCTCAATATTTTAGAGGATAACGCATGTTAGGTTTGGGTTAGGTCTAGGATTTGCCCTCATCAGGCTCATACTTTCGCATATTTCTCATACTTGATGGCTAGATCCTGGGCTTTTTCTGGATTGCATCACGTAGTAATGTAGTACCACACTGAAACAGTCAATGAAACCTGGTTTCCATCAATATTTTAGAGGACAACGCAAGTTAGGTCTAGGTAAGGCCTGAGATTTTCACTTATCAGACTTATACTTTCGCATTCTTCACATACTTGTTGAACGGATCCTGGGTTTTTTCTGGTTTGGTTCTCGTAGTAATGTGGTACCACACTGAAACATTCAATTAAACCATGTTTCGATCAATATTTTTGAGGATAACGCATGTTAGGTCTAGGTTAGGCCTGGGATTTTCACTCATCGGACTCATACTTTCGCATTCTTCACATACTTGTTGAACGGATCCTGGGTTTTTTCTGGTTTGGATCACGTAGTAATGTGGGACCACACTGAAACAGTCAATTAAACCTGGTTTGGGTCAATGTTTTAGAGAATAATTCATGTTGGGTCTAGGTTATGTCTGGGAATTGCTCTCATCAGGCTCATTCTTTCGCATATTTCTCATACTTGGTGGCTAGATCCTGGGCTTTTTCTGGATTGCATCACGTAGTAATGAAGTACAACACTGAAACAGTCAATTAAACCTGGTTTCCGTCAATATTTTAGAGGACAACGCATGTTAGGTCTAGGTTAGGCCTGGGATTTGCCCTCATCAGGGTCATACTGTCGCAGTTTTAACATACTTGTTGAACGGATCCTGGGTTTTTTCTGGTTTGGTTCACGTAGTAATGTTGTACCACACTGAAACAGTCGATTAAACCTGGTTTCGATCAATATTTTAAAGGATAACGCAAGTTAAGTCTGGGATAGGTCTGGGATTTGACCTCATCAGACTCATACTTTCGCATTCTTCACATACTTGTTGAACGGATCCTGGGTTTTTTCTGGTTTGGATCACGTAGTAATGTGGGACCACACTGAAACAGTCGACTAAACCTGTTTTCGATCAATATTTTAGAGGATGACGCATGTTAGGTCTAGGTTAGGCCTGGGATTTTCCCTCATCAGACTCATACTTTCGCATTCTTCACATACTTGTTGAACGGATCCTGGGTTTTTTCTGGTTTGGATCACGTAGTATTGTGGGACCACACTGAAGCAGTCAAGTAAACCTGGTTTCGATCAATATTTTAGAGAATAATTCATGTTAGGTCTATGTTAGGTCTGGGATTTTCTCTCATCAGGCTCATTCTTTCGCATATTTCTCATACATTTTGAACAGATCCTGGGTTTTTTCTGGTTTGGATCACGTAGTAATGTGGGACCACACTGAAACAATCAATTAAACCTGGTCTTGATAAATATTTTAGAGGATAACGCATGCTAGGTCTGGATTAGGTTTAGGATTTGCCCTCGTCAGGCTCATACTTTCGCATATTTCTCATACTTCAAGGCTAGATCCTGGGCTGTTTCTGGATTGTATCACGTAGTAATGTGGTACCACGCTGAAACAGTCAATTAAACCTGGTTTCGATCAATATTTTAGAGGATATCGCAAGTTAGGTCTGGGATAGGTCTAGGATTTGCCCTCATCAGGCTCTTACATTCGCATATCTCTCATACTTCATGGCTAGATCCTGTGCTATTTCTGGATTGGATCACGTAGTAAAGTGGTACCACACTGAAACATTCAATGAAACCTGGTCTGGATAAACATTTTAGAGGTTAACGCATCTTAGGTCTGGGTTAGGTCTAAGATTTGCCCCCATCAGGCTCACAGTTTAGCGTTTTTCACATACTTGTTGAACAGATCCAGGGTTTTTTCTGGTTTGGATCACGAAGTAGTGTGGTACCACACTGAAACAGTCCATTAAACCTGGTGTCGCTCAATATTTTAGAGGATAACGCATGTAAGGTCTAGGTTAGGTCTGGGATTTGCTCTCATCAGGTTCATTCTTTCGCATATTTCTCATACTTGATGGCTAGATCCTGGGTTTTTTCTGGTTTGGATCACGTAGTAATGTGGGACCACACTGAAACAATCAATTAAACCTGATCTTGATAAATATTTTAGAGGATAACGCATGTTAGGTCTGGGTTAGGTCTAGGATTTGCCCTCATCAGGCTCATACTTTCGCATATTTCTCATACTTCATGGCTAGATCCTGGGCAGTTTCTGGATTGGATCACGTAGTAATGTGGTACCACGCTGAAACAGTCAATTAAACCTGGTTTCCATCAATATTTTAGAGGACAACGCAAGTTAGGTCTAGGTAAGGCCTGAGATTTTCACTGATCAGACTCATACTTTCGCATTCTTCACATACTTGTAGAACGGATCCTGGGTTTTTTCTGGTTTGGTTCTCGTAGTAATGTGGTAACACACTGAAACATTCAATTAAACCAGGTTTCGATCAATATTTTCGAGGATAACGCATGTTAGGTCTAGGTTTGGCCTGGGATTTTCACTCATCAGACTCATACTTTCGCATTCTTCACATACTTGTTGAACGGATCCTGGGTTATCTCTGGATTGGATCACGTAGTAATGTGGTACCACGCTGAAACAGTCAATTAAACCTGGTTTCCATCAATATTTTAGAGGACAACGCAAGTTAGGTCTAGGTAAGGCCTGAGATTTTCACTGATCAGACTCATACTTTCGCATTCTTCACATACTTGTTGAACGGATCCTGGGTTTTTTCTGGTTTGGTTCTCGTAGTAATGTGGTAACACACTGAAACATTCAATTAAACCAGGTTTCGATCAATATTTTTGAGGATAACGCATGTTAGGTCTAGGTTTGGCCTGGGATTTTCACTCATCAGACTCATACTTTCGCATTCTTCACATACTTGTTGAACGGATCTTGGGTTATTTCTGGATTGGATCACGTAGTAATGTGGTACCACGCTGAAACAGTCCATTAAACCTGGTTTGGATCAATATTTTAGAGGATAACGCATGTTAGGTCTAGGTTTGGCCTGGGATTTTCACTCATCAGACTCATACTTTCGCATTCTTCACATACTTGTTGAACGGATCCTGGGTTATTTCTGGTTTGGATCACGTAGTAATGTGGGACCACACTGAAACAGTCAATTAAACCGGGTTTCGGTCAATATTTTAGAGAATAATTCATGTTGGGTCTAGGTTAGGTCTGAGATTTGCTCTCATCAGGCTCATTCTTTCGCATATTTCTCATACTTGGTGGCTAGATCCTGGGCTTTTTCTGGATTGCATCACGTAGTAATGAAGTACAACACTGAAACAGTCAATTAAACCTGGTTTTCATCAATATCTTAGAGGACAACGCAAGTTAGGTCTGGGATATGTCTGGGATTTGCCCTCATCAGGCTCATACTTTCGCGTTTTTCACATACTTGTTGAAGAGATCCTGGGTTTTTTCTGGTTTGGATCACGTAGTAGTGTGGTACCACGCTGAAACAGTCCATTAAACCTGGTTTGGATCAATATTTTAGAGGATAACGCATGTTAGGTCTAGGTTTGGCCTGGGATTTTCACTCATCAGACTCATACTTTCGCATTCTTCACATACTTGTTGAACGGATCCTGGGTTATTTCTGGTTTGGGTCACGTAGTAATGTGGGACCACACTGAAACAGTCAATTAAACCTGGTTTCGATCAATATTTTAGAGAATAATTCATGTTAGGTCTATGTTAGGTCTGGGATTTTCTCTCATCAGGCTCATTCTTTCGCATATTTCTCATACATGTTGAACAGATCCTGGGTTTTTTCTGGTTTGGATCACGTAGTAATGTGGGACCACACTGAAACTATCAATTAAACCTGATCTTGATAAATATTTTAGAGGATAACGCATGTTAGGTCTGGGTTAGGTCTAGGATTTGCCCTCATCAGGCTCATACTTTCGCATATTTCTCATACTTCATGGCTAGATCCTGGGCAGTTTCTGGATTGGATCACGTAGTAATGTGGTACCACGCTGAAACAGTCAATTAAACCTGGTTTCCATCAATATTTTAGAGGACAACGCAAGTTAGGTCTAGGTAAGGCCTGAGATTTTCACTGATCAGACTCATACTTTCGCATTCTTCACATACTTGTAGAACGGATCCTGGGTTTTTTCTGGTTTGGTTCTCGTAGTAATGTGGAGCACACTGAAACATTCAATTAAACCAGGTTTCGATCAATATTTTCGAGGATAACGCATGTTAGGTCTAGGTTTGGCCTGGGATTTTCACTCATCAGACTCATACTTTCGCATTCTTCACATACTTGTTGAACGGATCCTGGGTTATCTCTGGATTGGATCACGTAGTAATGTGGTACCACGCTGAAACAGTCAATTAAACCTGGTTTCCATCAATATTTTAGAGGACAACGCAAGTTAGGTCTAGGTAAGGCCTGAGATTTTCACTGATCAGACTCATACTTTCGCATTCTTCACATACTTGTTGAACGGATCCTGGGTTTTTTCTGGTTTGGTTCTCGTAGTAATGTGGTAACACACTGAAACATTCAATTAAACCAGGTTTCGATCAATATTTTTGAGGATAACGCATGTTAGGTCTAGGTTTGGCCTGGGATTTTCACTCATCAGACTCATACTTTCGCATTCTTCACATACTTGTTGAACGGATCCTGGGTTATTTCTGGTTTGGATCACGTAGTAATGTGGGACCACACTGAAACAGTCAATTAAACCGGGTTTCGGTCAATATTTTAGAGAATAATTCATGTTGGGTCTAGGTTAGGTCTGAGATTTGCTCTCATCAGGCTCATTCTTTCGCATATTTCTCATACTTGGTGGCTAGATCCTGGGCTTTTTCTGGATTGCATCACGTAGTAATGAAGTACAACACTGAAACAGTCAATTAAACCTGGTTTTCATCAATATCTTAGAGGACAACGCAAGTTAGGTCTGGGATATGTCTGGGATTTGCCCTCATCAGGCTCATACTTTCGCGTTTTTCACATACTTGTTGAAGAGATCCTGGGTTTTTTCTGGTTTGGATCACGTAGTAGTGTGGTACCACGCTGAAACAGTCCATTAAACCTGGTTTGGATCAATATTTTAGAGGATAACGCATGTTAGGTCTAGGTTTGGCCTGGGATTTTCACTCATCAGACTCATACTTTCGCATTCTTCACATACTTGTTGAACGGATCCTGGGTTATTTCTGGTTTGGGTCACGTAGTAATGTGGGACCACACTGAAACAGTCAATTAAACCTGGTTTCGATCAATATTTTAGAGAATAATTCATGTTAGGTCTATGTTAGGTCTGGGATTTTCTCTCATCAGGCTCATTCTTTCGCATATTTCTCATACATGTTGAACAGATCCTGGGTTTTTTCTGGTTTGGATCACGTAGTAATGTGGGACCACACTGAAACTATCAATTAAACCTGATCTTGATAAATATTTTAGAGGATAACGCATGTTAGGTCTGGGTTAGGTCTAGGATTTGCCCTCATCAGGCTCATACTTTCGCATATTTCTCATACTTCATGGCTAGATCCTGGGCAGTTTCTGGATTGGATCACGTAGTAATGTGGTACCACGCTGAAACAGTCAATTAAACCTGGTTTCCATCAATATTTTAGAGGACAACGCAAGTTAGGTCTAGGTAAGGCCTGAGATTTTCACTGATCAGACTCATACTTTCGCATTCTTCACATACTTGTAGAACGGATCCTGGGTTTTTTCTGGTTTGGTTCTCGTAGTAATGTGGAGCACACTGAAACATTCAATTAAACCAGGTTTCGATCAATATTTTCGAGGATAACGCATGTTAGGTCTAGGTTTGGCCTGGGATTTTCACTCATCAGACTCATACTTTCGCATTCTTCACATACTTGTTGAACGGATCCTGGGTTATCTCTGGATTGGATCACGTAGTAATGTGGTACCACGCTGAAACAGTCAATTAAACCTGGTTTCCATCAATATTTTAGAGGACAACGCAAGTTAGGTCTAGGTAAGGCCTGAGATTTTCACTGATCAGACTCATACTTTCGCATTCTTCACATACTTGTTGAACGGATCCTGGGTTTTTTCTGGTTTGGTTCTCGTAGTAATGTGGTAACACACTGAAACATTCAATTAAACCAGGTTTCGATCAATATTTTTGAGGATAACGCATGTTAGGTCTAGGTTTGGCCTGGGATTTTCACTCATCAGACTCATACTTTCGCATTCATCACATACTTGTTGAACGGATCTTGGGTTATTTCTGGATTGGATCACGTAGTAATGTGGTACCACGCTGAAACAGTCCATTAAACCTGGTTTGGATCAATATTTTAGAGGATAACGCATGTTAGGTCTAGGTTTGGCCTGGGATTTTCACTCATCAGACTCATACTTTCGCATTCTTCACATACTTGTTGAACGGATCCTGGGTTATTTCTGGTTTGGATCACGTAGTAATGTGGGACCACACTGAAACAGTCAATTAAACCGGGTTTCGGTCAATATTTTAGAGAATAATTCATGTTGGGTCTAGGTTAGGTCTGAGATTTGCTCTCATCAGGCTCATTCTTTCGCATATTTCTCATACTTGGTGGCTAGATCCTGGGCTTTTTCTGGATTGCATCACGTAGTAATGAAGTACAACACTGAAACAGTCAATTAAACCTGGTTTTCATCAATATCTTAGAGGACAACGCAAGTTAGGTCTGGGATATGTCTGGGATTTGCCCTCATCAGGCTCATACTTTCGCGTTTTTCACATACTTGTTGAAGAGATCCTGGGTTTTTTCTGGTTTGGATCACGTAGTAGTGTGGTACCACGCTGAAACAGTCCATTAAACCTGGTTTGGATTAATATTTTAGAGGATAACGCATGTTAGGTCTGGGATATGTCTGGGATTTGCCCTCATCAGGCTCATACTTTCGCGTTTTTCACATACTTGTTGAAGAGATCCTGGGTTTTTTCTGGTTTGGATCACGTAGTAGTGTGGTACCACGCTGAAACAGTCCATTAAACCTGGTTTGGATTAATATTTTAGAGGATAACGCATGTTAGGTCTAGGTTTGGCCTGGGATTTTCACTCATCAGACTCATACTTTCGCATTCTTCACATACTTGTTGAACGGATCCTGGGTTATTTCTGGTTTGGGTCACGTAGTAATGTGGGACCACACTGAAACAGTCAATTAAACCTGGTTTCGATCAATATTTTAGAGAATAATTCATGTTAGGTCTATGTTAGGTCTGGGATTTTCTCTCATCAGGCTCATTCTTTCGCATATTTCTCATACATGTTGAACAGATCCTGGGTTTTTTCTGGTTTGGATCACGTAGTAATGTGGGACCACACTGAAACTATCAATTAAACCTGGTCTTGATAAGTATTTTAGAGGATAACGCATGCTAGGTCTGGATTAGGTTTAGGATTTGCCCTCATCAGGCTCATACTTTCGCATATTTCTCATACTTCAAGGCTAGATCCTGGGCTGTTTCTGGATTGTATCACGTAGTAATGTGGTACCACGCTGAAACAGTCAATTAAACCTGGTTTCGATCAATATTTTAGAGGATATCGCACGTTAGGTCTGGGATAGGTCTAGGATTTGCCCTCATCAGGCCCTTACTTTCGTATATTTCTCATACTTCATGGCTAGATCCTGTGCTATTTCTGGATTGGATCACGTAGTAAAGTGGTACGACACTGAAACGTTCTATGAAACCTGGTCTGGATAAATATTTTAGAGGTAAACGCATCTTAGGTCTGGGTTAGGTCTAAGATTTGCCCTCATCGGGCTCACAGTTTAGCGTTTTTCACATACTTGTTGAACAGATCCTGGGTTTTTTCTGGTTTGGATCACGAAGTAGTGTGGTACCACACTGAAGCAGTCCATTAAACCTGGATTCGCTCAATATTTTAGAGGATAACGCATGTAAGGTCTAGGTTAGGTCTGGGATTTGC
Source organism: Colletes latitarsis (assembly GCF_051014445.1). Lineage (NCBI taxonomy): Eukaryota > Metazoa > Arthropoda > Insecta > Hymenoptera > Colletidae > Colletes > Colletes latitarsis. The sequence goes on along the minus strand of NW_027488373.1, from coordinate 6,198,554 downwards.
TCTCATCAGGCTCACAGTTTCGCGTTTTTCACATACTTGTTGTACAGATCCTGGGTTTTTTCTGGTTTGGATCGCATAGTAATGTGGGACCACACTGAAACAGTCAATTAAACCTGGTTTCGCTCAATATTTTAGAGGATAACGCATGTTAGGTCTAGGTTAGGTCTGGGATTTGCTCTCATCAGGCTCATTCTTTCGCATATTTCTCATACTTGATGGCTAGATCCTGGGCTTTTTCTGGATTGCATCACGTAGTAATGTAGTACCACACTGAAACAGTCAATGAAACCTGGTTTCCATCAATATTTTAGAGGACAACGCAAGTTAGGTCTAGGTAAGGCCTGAGATTTTCACTGATCAGACTCATACTTTCGCATTCTTCACATACTTGTTGAACGGATCCTGGGTTTTTTCTGGTTTTGATCACGTAGTAATGAGGTACCACAATGAAACATTCAATTAAACCTGGTCTTGATAAAAATTTTACAGAATAACGCATGTTAGGTCTGGGTTAGGTCTAGGATTTGCCCTCATCAGGCTCATACTTTCGCATATTTCTCATACTTCATGGCTAGATTCTGGGCTATTGCTGGATTGGATCACGTAGTAATGTGGTACCGCACTGAAACAGTCAATTAAATCTGGTTTCGATCAATATTTTAGAGAATAATTCATGTTAGGTTTGGGTTAGGTCTAGGATTTGCCCTCATCAGGCTCATACTTTCGCATATTTCTCATACTTCATGGCTAGATCCTGGGCTGTTTCTGGATTGTATCACGTAGTAATGTGGTACCACGCTGAAACAGTCGATTAAATCTGGTTTCGATCAATATTTTAGAGGATAACGCAAGTTAAGTTTGGGATAGGTCTGGGATTTGACCTCATCAGACTCATACTTTCGCATTCTTCACATACTTGTTGAACGGATCCTGGGTTTTTTCTGATTTGGATCACGAAGTAGTGTGGTACCACACTGAAACAGTCCATTAAACCTGGTTTCGCTCAATATTTTAGAGGATAACGCATGTTAGGTCTGGGTTAGGTCTAGGATTTGCCCTCATCAGGCTCATACTTTCGCATATTTCTCATACTTGATGGCTAGATCCTGGGCTTTTTCTGGATTGCATCACGTAGTAATGTAGTACCACACTGAAACAGTCAATGAAACCTGGTTTCCATCAATATTTTAGAGGACAACGCAAGTTAGGTCTAGGTAAGGCCTGAGATTTTCACTGATCAGACTCATACTTTCGCATTCTTCACATACTTGTTCAACGGATCCTGGGTTTTTTCTGGTTTTGATCACGTAGTAATGAGGTACCACAATGAAACATTCAATTAAACCTGGTCTTGATAAAAATTTTACAGAATAACGCATGTTAGGTCTGGGTTAGGTCTAGGATTTGCCCTCATCAGGCTCATACTTTCGCATATTTCTCATACTTCATGGCTAGATCCTGGGCTATTTCTGGATTGGATCACGTAGTAATGTGGTACCACACTGAAACAGTCAATTAAATCTGGTTTCGATCAATATTTTAGAGGATAACGCAAGTTAGGTCTGGGATAGGTCTGGGATTTGACCTCATCAGACTCATACTTCCGCACACTTCACATACTCCTTGAACAGATCCTGGGTTATTTTCTGGTTTGGATCACATAGTAATGTGGTACCACACTGAAACAGTCGATTAAATCTGGTTTCGATCAATATTTTAGAGCACAACGCAAGTTAGGTCTAGGTAAGGCCTGAGATTTTCACTGATCAGACTCATACTTTCGCATTCTTCACATACTTGTTGAACGGATCCTGGGTTATTTCTGGTTTGGATCACGTAGTAATGTGGGACCACACTGAAACAGTCAATTAAACCTGGTTTCGGTCAATATTTTAGAGAATAATTCATGTTGGGTCTAGGTTAGGTCTGGGATTTGCTCTCATCAGGCTCATTCTTTCGCATATTTCTCATACTTGGTGGCTAGATCCTGGGCTTTTTCTGGATTGCATCACGTAGTAATGAAGTACAACACTGAAACAGTCAATTAAACCTGGTTTTCATCAATATCTTAGAGGACAACGCAAGTTAGGTCTGGGATATGTCTGGGATTTGCCCTCATCAGGCTCATACTTTCGCGTTTTTCACAGACTTGTTGAAGAGATCCTGGGTTTTTTCTGGTTTGGATCACGTAGTAGTGTGGTACCACGCTGAAACAGTCCATTAAACCTGGTTTGGATCAATATTTTAGAGGATAACGCATGTTAGGTCTAGGTTTGGCCTGGGATTTTCACTCATCAGACTCATACTTTCGCATTCTTCACATACTTGTTGAACGGATCCTGGGTTATTTCTGGTTTGGGTCACGTAGTAATGTGGGACCACACTGAAACAGTCAATTAAACCTGGTTTCGATCAATATTTTAGAGAATAATTCATGTTAGGTCTATGTTAGGTCTGGGATTTTCTCTCATCAGGCTCATTCTTTCGCATATTTCTCATACATGTTGAACAGATCCTGGGTTTTTTCTGGTTTGGATCACGTAGTAATGTGGGACCACACTGAAACTATCAATTAAACCTGGTCTTGATAAGTATTTTAGAGGATAACGCATGCTAGGTCTGGATTAGGTTTAGGATTTGCCCTCATCAGGCTCATACTTTCGCATATTTCTCATACTTCAAGGCTAGATCCTGGGCTGTTTCTGGATTGTATCACGTAGTAATGTGGTACCACGCTGAAACAGTCAATTAAACCTGGTTTCGATCAATATTTTAGAGGATATCGCAAGTTAGGTCTGGGATAGGTCTAGGATTTGCCCTCATCAGGCCCTTACTTTCGTATATTTCTCATACTTCATGGCTAGATCCTGTGCTATTTCTGGATTGGATCACGTAGTAAAGTGGTACCACACTGAAACATTCTATGAAACCTGGTCTGGATAAATATTTTAGAGGTAAACGCATCTTAGGTCTGGGTTAGGTCTAAGATTTGCCCTCATCGGGCTCACAGTTTAGCGTTTTTCACGTACTTGTTGAACAGATCCTGGGTTTTTTCTGGTTTGGATCACGAAGTAGTGTGGTACCACACTGAAACAGTCCATTACACCTGGTTTCGCTCAATATTTTAGAGGATAACGCATGTTAGGTCTAGGTAAGGCCTGAGATTTTCACTGATCAGACTCATACTTCCGCATTCTTCGCACACTTGTTGAACGGATCCTGGGTTTTTTCTGGTTTTGATCACGTAGTAATGTGGTACCACACTGAAACATTCAATTAAACCTGGTCTTGATAAATATTTTAGAGAATAACGCATGTTAGGTCTGGGTTAGGTCTAGGATTTGCCCTCATCAGGCTCATACTTTCGCATATTTCTCATGCTTCATGGCTAGATCCTGGGCTATTTCTGGATTGGATCACGTAGTAATGTGGTACCACACTGAAACAGTCAATTAAACCTGGTTTTGATCAATATTTTAGAGAATAATTCATTGTAGGTCTAGGTTAGGTCAGGGATTTGCTCCCATCAGGCACACTCTTTCGCATATTTCTCATACTTGATGGCTAGATCTTGGGCTTTTTCTGAATTGCATAACGTAGTAATGAAGTACAACACTGAAACAGTCAATTAAACCTGGTTTCCATCAATATTTTAGAGGGCAACGCATATTAGGTCTAGGTTTGGCCTGGGATTTGCCCTCATCAGGGTCATACTTTCGCAGTTTTAACATACATGTTGGCCTGATCGAGGGTTTTTTCTGCTTTGGATCACGTAGTAAAGTGGTGCCACACTGAAACAGCCCATTAAACCTGGTTTCCATCAATATTTTAGAGGACAACGCATGTTAGGTCTAGGTTAGGCCTGGGATTTGCCCTCATCAGGGTCATACTGTCGCAGTTTTAACATACTTGTTGAACGGATCCTGGGTTTTTTCTGGTTTGGTTCACGTAGTAATGTGGTACCACACTGAAACATTCAATTAAACCTGGTCTTGCTAAATATTTTAGAGGCTAACGCATGTTAGGTTTGGGTTAGGTCTAGCATTTGCCCTCATCTGGGTCATACTTTCGCATATTTCTCATACTTCATGGCTGGATCCTGTGCTGTTTCTGGATTGTATCACGTAGTAATGTGGTACCACGCTGAAACAGTAAATTAAACCTGGTTTCGATCAATATTTTAGAGGATAACGCAAGTTAGGTCTGGGATAGGTCTGGGATTTGACCACGTCAGACTCATACTTTCGCGTTTCTCACATACTTGTTGAACAGATCCTGGGTTTTTTCTGGTTTGGATGACGTAGTAGTGTGGTGCCACACTGAAACAGTCCATTAAACCTGGTTTGGATCAATATTTTAGAGGATAACGCATGTTAGGTCTAGGTTAGCCCTGTGATTTTCACTCATCAGACTCATATTTTCACATTCTTCACATACTTGTTGAACGGATCCTGGGTTTTTTCTGGTTTGGTTCACGTAGTAATGTGGTACCACACTGAAACATTCAATTAAACCTGGTCTTGATAAATATTTTAGAGGATAACGCATGTTAGGTTTGGGTTAGGTCTAGGATTTGCCCTCATCAGGCTCATACTTTCGCATATTTCTCATACTTCATGGCTAGATCCTGGGCTGTTTCTGGATTGTATCACGTAGTAATGTGGTACCACGCTGAAACAGTCAATTAAACCTGGTTTCGATCAATATTTTAGAGGATAACGCAAGTTAGGTCTGGGATAGGTCTGGGACTCGCCCTAATCAGGCTCATACTTTCGCGTTTTTCACATACTTGTTGAACTGATCCTGGGTTTTTTCTGGTTTGGATCACGTAGTAATGAGGTACCACACTGAAACAGTCGATTAAACCTGGTTTCGATCAATATTTTTGAGGATAACGCAAGTTAGGTCTGGGATAGGTCTGGGATTTGACCTCGTCAGACTCATACTTTCGCACACTTGACATACTTGTTGAACGGATCCTGGGTTTTTTCTGGTTTGGATCTCGTAGTAATGTGGGACCACACTGAAACAGTCAATTAAACCTGGTTTCGATCAATATTTTAGTGGATAACGCATGTTAGGTCTGGGATAGGTCTGGGATTTGCCCTCATCAGGCTCATACTTTCCCAGTTTTAACATGCATGTTGACCTGATCGAGGGTTTTTTCTGCTTTGGATCACGTAGTAAAGTGGTACCACAATAAAACAGTCAATTAAACCTGGTCTTGATAAATATTTTAGAGGATAACGCATGTTAGGTTTGGGTTAGGTCTAGGATTTGCCCTCATCAGGCTCATACTTTCGCATATTTCTCATACTTCATGGCTAGATCGTGGGCTGTTTCTGGAATGTATCACGTAGTAATGTGGTACCACGCTGAAACAGTCAATTAAACCTGGTTTCGATCAATATTTTAGAGGATAACGCAAGTTAGGTCTGGGATAGGTCTGGGACTCGCCCTAATCAGGCTCATACTTTCGCGTTTTTCACATACTTGTTGAACTGATCCTGGGTTTTTTCTGGTTTGGATCACGTAGTAATGTGGTACCACACTGAAACAGTCGATTAAACCTGGTTTCGATCAATATTTTTGAGGATAACGCAAGTTAGGTCTGGGATAGGTCTGGGATTTGACCTCGTCAGACTCATACTTTCGCACCCTTCACATACTCGTTGAACAGATCCTGGGTTATTTTCTGGTTTGGATCTCATAGTAATGTGGTACCACACTGAAACAGTCGATTAAACCAGGTTTCGCTCAATATTTTAGAGGATAACGCATGTTATGTCTAGGTCAGGCCTGGTTTTTTCACTCATCAGACTCATACTTTCGCATTCTTCACATACTTGTTGAACGGATCCTGGGTTTTTTCTGGTTTGGGTCACGTAGTAATGTGGGACCACACTGAAACAGTCAATTAAACCTGGTTTCGACCAATATTTTAGAGAATAATTCATGTTAGGTCTGCAATAGGTCTAGGATTTGCCCTCATCAGGCTCTTACTATCGCATATTTCTCATACTTCATGGCTAGATCCTGGGCTATTTCTGGATTGGATCACGTAGTAATGTGGTACCACACTAAAACAGTCAATTAAACCTGGTTTCGATCAATATTTTGGAGGATAACGCAAGTTAGGTATGGGATAGGTCTGGGATTTTCACTCATCAGACTCATACTTTCGCATTCTTCACATACTTGTTGAACGGATCCTGGGTTTTTTCTGGTTTGGGTCACGTAGTAATGTGGGACCACACTGAAACAGTCAATTAAACCTGGTTTCGATCAATATTTTAGAGGATAACGCAAGTTAGGTCTGGGATAGGTCTGGGGTTTGCCCTCATCAGGTTCATACTTTCGCGTTTTTCACATGCTAGTTGAACAGATCCTGGGTTTTTTCTGGATTGCATCACGTAGTAATGTAGTACCACACTGAAACAGTCAATTAAACCTGGTTTCGATCAATATTTTGGAGGATAACGCAAGTTAGGTCTGGGATAGGTCTAGGATTTGCCCTCATCAGGCACTTACTATCGCATATTTCTCATACTTCATGGCTAGATCCTGGGCTATTTCTGGATTGGATCACGTAGTAATGTGGAACCACACTAAAACAGTCAATTAAACCTGGTTTCGATCAATATTTTGGAGGATAACGCAAGTTAGGTATGGGATAGGTCTGGGATTTGCTCCCATCAGGCTCATTCTTTCGCATATTTCACATACTTGATGGCTAGATCGTGGGCTGTTTCTGGATTGCATCACGCAGTAATGAAGTACAACACTGAAACAGTCAATTAAACCTGGTTTCCATCAATATTTTAGAGGACAACGCAAGTTAGGTCTGGGATAGGTCTGGGACTTGCCCTCATCAGGCTCATACTGTCGCGCTTTTCACATACTTGTTGAACAGATCCTGGGTTTTTTTCTGGTTTGGATCGCGTAGTAGTGTGGTACCACACTGAAACAGTCCATTAAACATGGTTTCCCTCAATATTTTACAGGATAACGCATGTTAGGTCTAGGTCAGTCCTGGGATTTTCACTCATCACACTCATACATTCGCATTCTTCACATACTTGTTGAACGGATCCTGGGTTTTTTCTGGTTTGGATCACGTAGTAATGTGGGTCCACACAGAAACAATCAATTAAACCTGGTCTTGATAAATATATTAGAGGATAACGCATGTTAGGTCTGGGATAGGTCTGGGATTTGCCCTCATCAGACTCATACTTTCGCACACTTCACATACTCGTTGAACAGATCCTGGGTTATTTTCTGTTTGGATCACATAGTAATGTGGTACCACACTGAAACAGTCGATTAAACCTGGTTTCGCTCAATATTTTGGAGGATAACGCATGTTAGGTCTAGGCCAGGCCTGGGATTTTCACTCATCAGATTCATACTTTCGCATTCTTCACATACTTGTTGAACGTATCCTGGGTTTTTTCTGGTTTGGATCACGTAGTAATGTGGTACCACACTGAAACATTCAATTAAACCTGGACTTGATAAATATTTTAGAGGATAACGCATGTTAGGTCTGGGTTAGGTCTAGGATTTGCCCTCATCAGGCTCATACTTTCGCATATTTCTCATACTTCATGGCTAGATCCTGGGCTATTTCTGGATTGGATCACGTAGTAAGTTGGTACCACACAGAAACAATCAATTAAACCTGGTCTTGATAAATATATTAGAGGATAACGCATGTTAGGTCTGGGATAGGTCTGGGATTTGCCCTCATCAGACTCATACTTTCGCACACTTCACATACTCGTTGAACAGATCCTGGGTTATTTTCTGGTTTGGATCACGTAGTAATGTGGTACCACACTGAAACATTCAATTAAACCTGGTCTTGATAAATATTTTAGAGGATAACGCATGTTAGGTCTGGGTTACGTCTAGGATTTGCCCTCATCAGGCTCATACTTTCGCATATTTCTCATACTTCATGGCTAGATCCTGGGCTGTTTCTGCATTGTATCACGTAGTAATGTCGTACCACGCTGAAACAGCCAATTAAACCTGGTTTCGATCAATATTTTAGAGGATAACGCAAGTTAGGTCTGGGATAGGTCTAGGATTTGCCCTCATCAGGCTCTTACTATCGCATATTTCTCATACTTCATGGCTAGATCCTGGGCTATTTCTGGATTGGATCACGTAGTAAAGTGGTACCACACTGAAACATTCAATGAAACCTGTTCTGGATAAATATTTTAGAGGATAACGCATCTTAGGTCTGGGTTAGGTCTAAGATTTGCCCTCATCAGGCTCACAGTTTCGCGTTTTTCACATACTTGTTAAACAGATCCTGGGTTCTTTCTGGTTTGGATCACGTAGTAATGTGGTACAACACTGAAACAGTCAATTAAACCTGGTTTCGCTCAATATTTTAGAGGATAACGCATGTTAGGTCTAGGTCAGGCCTGGGTTTTTCACTCATCAGACTCATACTTTCGCACACTTCACATACTCGTTGACAAGATCCTGGGTTTTTTCTGGTTTGGATCACGTAGTAGTGTGGTACCACACTGAAACAGTCCATTAAACCTGGTTTCGCTCAATATTTTAGAGGATAACGCATGTTAGGTCTAGGTCAGGCCTGGGATTTTCACTCATCAGACTCATACTTTCCCATTCTTCACATACTTGTAGAACGGATCCTGGGTTTCTACTGGTTTGGATCACGTAGTAATGTGGTACCACACTGAAACATTCAATTAAACCTGGTCTTGATAAATATTTTAGAGGATAACGCATGTTAGGTCTGGGTTACGTCTAGGATTTGCCCTCATCAGGCTCATATTTTCGCATATTTCTCATACTTCATGGCTAGATCCTGGGCTATTTCTGGATTGGATCACGTAGTAATGTGGTACCACACTGAAACAGTCAATTAAAACTGGTTTCGATCAATATTTTAGAGGATAACGCATGTTAGGTCTGGGTTAGGTCTAGGATTTGCCCTCATCAGGCTCATACTTTCGCATATTTCTCATACTTCATGGCTAGATCCTGGGCTATTTCTGGATTGGATCACGTAGTAAGGTGGTACCACACTGAAACATTCAATGAAACCTGGTCTGGATAAATATTTTAGAGGATAACGCATCTTAGGTCTGGGTTAGGTCTAAGATTTGCCCTCATCAGGCTCACGGTTTCGCGTTTTTCACATACTTGTTGAACAGATCCTGGGTTTTCTCTGGTTTGGATCACGTAGTAATGTGGTACCACACTGAAACAGTCAATTAAACCTGGTTTCGATCAATATTTTAGAGAATAATTCATGTTAGGTCAAGGTTAGGTCTGGGATTTGCTATCATCAGGCTCGTTCTTTCGCATATTTCTCATACTTGATGGCTAGATCCTGGGCTTTTTCTGTATTGCATCACGTAGTAATGAAGTACAACACTGAAACAGTCAATTAAACCTGGTTTCCATCAATATCTTAGAGGACAACGCAAGTTAGGTCTGGGATTGGTCTGGGATTTGCCCTCATCAGGCTCATACTTTCGCATATTTCTCATACATCATGGCTAGATCCTGGGCTGTTTCTGCATTGTATCACGTAGTAATGTGGTACCACACTGAAACAGTCGATTAAACCTGGTTTCGATCAATATTTTTGAGGATAACGCAAGTTAGGTCTGGGATAGGTCTGGGATTTGACCTCGTCAGACTCATACTTTCGCACACTTGACATACTTGTTGAACGGATCCTGGGTTTTTTCTGGTTTGGATCTCGTAGTAATGTGGGACCACACTGAAACAGTCAATTAAACCTGGTTTCGATCAATATTTTAGTGGATAACGCATGTTAGGTCTGGGATAGGTCTGGGATTTGCCCTCATCAGGCTCATACTTTCCCAGTTTTAACATGCATGTTGACCTGATCGAGGGTTTTTTCTGCTTTGGATCACGTAGTAAAGTGGTACCACAATAAAACAGTCAATTAAACCTGGTCTTGATAAATATTTTAGAGGATAACGCATGTTAGGTTTGGGTTAGGTCTAGGATTTGCCCTCATCAGGCTCATACTTTCGCATATTTCTCATACTTCATGGCTAGATCGTGGGCTGTTTCTGGAATGTATCACGTAGTAATGTGGTACCACGCTGAAACAGTCAATTAAACCTGGTTTCGATCAATATTTTAGAGGATAACGCAAGTTAGGTCTGGGATAGGTCTGGGACTCGCCCTAATCAGGCTCATACTTTCGCGTTTTTCACATACTTGTTGAACTGATCCTGGGTTTTTTCTGGTTTGGATCACGTAGTAATGTGGTACCACACTGAAACAGTCGATTAAACCTGGTTTCGATCAATATTTTTGAGGATAACGCAAGTTAGGTCTGGGATAGGTCTGGGATTTGACCTCGTCAGACTCATACTTTCGCACCCTTCACATACTCGTTGAACAGATCCTGGGTTATTTTCTGGTTTGGATCTCATAGTAATGTGGTACCACACTGAAACAGTCGATTAAACCAGGTTTCGCTCAATATTTTAGAGGATAACGCATGTTATGTCTAGGTCAGGCCTGGTTTTTTCACTCATCAGACTCATACTTTCGCATTCTTCACATACTTGTTGAACGGATCCTGGGTTTTTTCTGGTTTGGGTCACGTAGTAATGTGGGACCACACTGAAACAGTCAATTAAACCTGGTTTCGACCAATATTTTAGAGAATAATTCATGTTAGGTCTAGGTTAGGTCTGGGATTTGCTCTCATCAGACTCATACTTTCGCACACTTCACATACTTGTTGAACGGATCCTGGGTTTTTTCTGGTTTGGATCACGTAGTAGTGTGGTACCACACTGAAACAGTCCATTAAACCTGGTTTCGCTCAATATTTTAGAGGATAACGCATGTTAGGTCTAGGTCAGGTCTGGGATTTTCACTCATCAGACTCATACTTTCGCATTCTTCACATACTTGTTGAACGGATCCTGGGTTTTTTCTGGTTTGGGTCACGTAGTAATGTGGGACCACACTGAAACAGTCAATTAAACCTGGTTTCGATCAATATTTTAGAGGATAACGCAAGCTAGGTCTGGGATAGGTCTGTGATTAGCCCTCATCAGACTCATACTTTCGCACACTTCACATACTCGTTGACAATATCCTGGGTTTTTTTCTGGTTTGGATCACGTAGTAATGTGGTTCCACACTGAAACATTCAATTAAACCTGGTTTCGATCAATATTTTAGAGGATAACGCAAGTTAGGTCTGGGATAGGTCTAGGATTTGCCCTCATCAGGCTCTTACTATCGCATATTTCTCATACTTCATGGCTAGATCCTGGGCTATTTCTGGATTGGATCACGTAGTAATGTGGTACCACACTGAAACATTCAATTAAACCTGGTTTCGATCAATATTTTAGAGGATAACGCAAGTTAGGTCTGGGATAGGTCTAGGATTTGCCCTCATCAGGCTCTTACTATCGCATATTTCTCATACTTCATGGCTAGATCCTGGGCTATTTCTGGATTGGATCACGTAGTAATGTGGTACCACACTAAAACAGTCAATTAAACCTGGTTTCGATCAATATTTTGGAGGATAACGCAAGTTAGGTATGGGATAGGTCTGGGATTTTCACTCATCAGACTCATACTTTCGCATTCTTCACATACTTGTTGAACGGATCCTGGGTTTTTTCTGGTTTGGGTCACGTAGTAATGTGGGACCACACTGAAACAGTCAATTAAACCTGGTTTCGATCAATATTTTAGAGGATAACGCAAGTTAGGTCTGGGATAGGTCTGGGGTTTGCCCTCATCAGGTTCATACTTTCGCGTTTTTCACATGCTAGTTGAACAGATCCTGGGTTTTTTCTGGATTGCATCACGTAGTAATGTAGTACCACACTGAAACAGTCAATTAAACCTGGTTTCGATCAATATTTTGGAGGATAACGCAAGTTAGGTCTGGGATAGGTCTAGGATTTGCCCTCATCAGGCACTTACTATCGCATATTTCTCATACTTCATGGCTAGATCCTGGGCTATTTCTGGATTGGATCACGTAGTAATGTGGAACCACACTAAAACAGTCAATTAAACCTGGTTTCGATCAATATTTTGGAGGATAACGCAAGTTAGGTATGGGATAGGTCTGGGATTTGCTCCCATCAGGCTCATTCTTTCGCATATTTCACATACTTGATGGCTAGATCGTGGGCTGTTTCTGGATTGCATCACGCAGTAATGAAGTACAACACTGAAACAGTCAATTAAACCTGGTTTCCATCAATATTTTAGAGGACAACGCAAGTTAGGTCTGGGATAGGTCTGGGACTTGCCCTCATCAGGCTCATACTGTCGCGCTTTTCACATACTTGTTGAACAGATCCTGGGTTTTTTTCTGGTTTGGATCGCGTAGTAGTGTGGTACCACACTGAAACAGTCCATTAAACATGGTTTCCCTCAATATTTTACAGGATAACGCATGTTAGGTCTAGGTCAGTCCTGGGATTTTCACTCATCACACTCATACATTCGCATTCTTCACATACTTGTTGAACGGATCCTGGGTTTTTTCTGGTTTGGATCACGTAGTAATGTGGGTCCACACTGAAACAATCAATTAAACCTGGTCTTGATAAATATATTAGAGGATAACGCATGTTAGGTTTGGGATAGGTCTGGGATTTGCCCTCATCAGACTCATACTTTCGCACACTTCACATACTCGTTGAACAGATCCTGGGTTATTTTCTGTTTGGATCACATAGTAATGTGGTACCACACTGAAACAGTCGATTAAACCTGGTTTCGCTCAATATTTTGGAGGATAACGCATGTTAGGTCTAGGCCAGGCCTGGGATTTTCACTCATCAGATTCATACTTTCGCATTCTTCACATACTTGTTGAACGTATCCTGGGTTTTTTCTGGTTTGGATCACGTAGTAATGTGGTACCACACTGAAACATTCAATTAAACCTGGTCTTGATAAATATTTTAGAGGATAACGCATGTTAGGTCTGGGTTAGGTCTAGGATTTGCCCTCATCAGGCTCATACTTTCGCATATTTCTCATACTTCATGGCTAGATCCTGGGCTATTTCTGGATTGGATCACGTAGTAAGTTGGTACCACACTGAAACATTCAATGAAACCTGGTCTGGATAAATATTTTAGAGGATAACGCAACTTAGGTCTGGGTTAGGTCTAAGATTTGCCCTCATCAGGCTCTTACTATCGCATATTTCTCATACTTCATGGCTAGATCCTGGGCTATTTCTGGATTGGATCACGTAGTAAAGTGGTACCACGCTGAAACAGTCAATTAAACCTGGCTTCCATCAATATTTTAGAGGACAACGCAAGTTAGGTCTAGGTAAGGCCTGGGATTTTCAGTGATCAGACTCATACATTCGCATTCTTCACATACTTATTGAACGGAGCCTGGGTTTTTTCTGGATTGGATCACGTAGTAAGTTGGTACCACACTGAAACATTCAATGAAACCTGGTCTGGATAAATATTTTAGAGGATAACGCAACTTAGGTCTGGGTTAGGTCTAAGATTTGCCCTCATCAGGCTCTTACTTTCGCATATTTCTCATACTTCATGGCTAGATCCTGGGCTGTTTCTGCATTGTATCACGTAGTAATGTCGTACCACGCTGAAACAGCCAATTAAACCTGGTTTCGATCAATATTTTAGAGGATAACGCAAGTTAGGTCTGGGATAGGTCTAGGATTTGCCCTCATCAGGCTCTTACTATCGCATATTTCTCATACTTCATGGCTAGATCCTGGGCTATTTCTGGATTGGATCACGTAGTAAAGTGGTACCACACTGAAACATTCAATGAAACCTGTTCTGGATAAATATTTTAGAGGATAACGCATCTTAGGTCTGGGTTAGGTCTAATATTTGCCCTCATCAGGCTCACAGTTTCGCGTTTTTCACATACTTGTTAAACAGATCCTGGGTTCTTTCTGGTTTGGATCACGTAGTAATGTGGTACAACACTGAAACAGTCAATTAAACCTGGTTTCGCTCAATATTTTAGAGGATAACGCATGTTAGGTCTAGGTCAGGCCTGGGTTTTTCACTCATCAGACTCATACTTTCGCACACTTCACATACTCGTTGACAAGATCCTGGGTTTTTTCTGGTTTGGATCACGTAGTAGTGTGGTACCACACTGAAACAGTCCATTAAACCTGGTTTCGCTCAATATTTTAGAGGATAACGCATGTTAGGTCTAGGTCAGGCCTGGGATTTTCACTCATCAGACTCATACTTTCCCATTCTTCACATACTTGTAGAACGGATCCTGGGTTTCTACTGGTTTGGATCACGTAGTAATGTGGTACCACACTGAAACATTCAATTAAACCTGGTCTTGATAAATATTTTAGAGGATAACGCATGTTAGGTCTGGGTTACGTCTAGGATTTGCCCTCATCAGGCTCATATTTTCGCATATTTCTCATACTTCATGGCTAGATCCTGGGCTATTTCTGGATTGGATCACGTAGTAATGTGGTACCACACTGAAACAGTCAATTAAACCTGGTTTCGATCAATATTTTAGAGGATAACGCATGTTAGGTCTGGGTTAGGTCTAGGATTTGCCCTCATCAGGCTCATACTTTCGCATATTTCTCATACTTCATGGCTAGATCCTGGGCTATTTCTGGATTGGATCACGTAGTAAGGTGGTACCACACTGAAACATTCAATGAAACCTGGTCTGGATAAATATTTTAGAGGATAACGCATCTTAGGTCTGGGTTAGGTCTAAGATTTGCCCTCATCAGGCTCACGGTTTCGCGTTTTTCACATACTTGTTGAACAGATCCTGGGTTTTCTCTGGTTTGGATCACGTAGTAATGTGGTACCACACTGAAACGGCCCATTAAACCTGGTTCCGCTCAATATTTTAGAGGATAACGCATGTTAGGTCTATGTTAGGTCTGGGATTTGCTCTCATCAGGCTCATTCTTTCGCATATCTCTCATACTTGATGGCTAGATCCTGGGCTTTTTCTGGATTGCATCACGTAGTAATGTAGTACCACACTGAAACAGTCAACGAAACCTGTTTTCCATCAATATTTTAAAGGACAACGCAAGTTAGGTCTAGGTAAGGCCTGAGATTTTCACTGATCAGACTCATACATTCGCATTCTTCACATGCTTGTTGAACGAATCCTGGGTTTTTTCTGGTTTGGATCACGTAGTAATGTGGTACAACACTGAAAAAGTCAACTAAACCTGGTCTTGGTAAATATTTTAGAGGATAACGCATGTTAGGTCTGGGATAGGACTGGGATTTGCCCTCATCAGACTCATACTTTCGCGTTTTTCACATACTAGTTGAACAGATCCTGGGTTATTTTCTGGTTTGGATCACATAGTAGTGTGGTACCACACTGAAACCGTCCAATAAACCTGGTTTCGCTCAATATTTTAGAGGATAACACATGTTAGGTCTAGGTTAGGTCTGGAATTTGCTCTCACCAGGCTCATTCTCTCGCATATGTCTCATACTCGTTGAAATGATCCTGGGTTTTTTCTGGTTTGGATCACGTAGTAATGTGGTACCACACTGAAACAGTCGATTATACCTGGTTTCGATCAATATTTTATAGGATAATGCATGCTAGGTCTGGGATAGGTCTGGAATTTGCTCTCATCAGGCTCATTCTATCGCATATGTCTCATACTTGATGGCTCGATCCTGGGCTTTTTCTGGATTGCATCACGTAGTAACGTAGTACCACACTGAAACAGTCAATGAAACCTGGTTTCCATCAATATTTTAGAGGACGATGCAAGTTAGGTCTAGGTAAGGCCTGAGATTTTCACTGATCAGACTCATACATTCGCATTCTTCACATACTTGTTAAACGGATCCTGGGTTTTTTCTGGTTTGGATCACGTAGTAATGTGGTACCACACTGAAACATTCAACTAACCTGGTCTTGATAAATATTTTAGAGGATAACGCAAGTTAGGTCTGGGATAGGTCTAGGATTTGCCCTCATCAGGCTCTTACTATCGCATATTTCTCATACTTCATGGCTAGATCCTGGGCTATTTCTGGATTGGATCACGTAGTAAAGTGGTACCACACTGAAACATTCAATGAAACCTGGTCTGGATAAATATTTTAGAGGATAACGCATGTTAGGTCTAGGTCAGGCCTCGTTTTTTCACTCATCAGACTCCTACTTTCGCATTCTTCACATACTTGTTGAACTGATCCTGGGTTTTTTCTGGTTTGGATCACGTAGTAATGTGGTACCGCACTGAAACAGTCGATTAAACCTGGTTTCGATCAATAGCTTAGAGGATAGCGCACGTTAAGTCTGGGATCGGTCTGGGATTTGACCTCATCAGACTCATACTTTCGCACACTTCACATACTCGTTGAACAGATCCTGGGTTATTTTCTGGTTTGGATCACATAGTAATGTGGTACCACACTGAAACAGTCGATTAAACCAGGTTTCGATCAATATTTTAGAGGATAACGCATGTTAGGTCTAGGTTAGGCCTGGGATTTTCAACTCATCAGACTCATACTTTCGCATTCTTCACATACTTGTTGAACGGATCCTGGGTTTTTTCTGGTTTGGATCACGTAGTAATGTGGGACCACACTGAAACAGTAAATTAAACCTGGTTTCGATCAATATTTTAGAGAATAATTCATGTTAGGTCAAGGTTAGGTCTGGGATTTGCTCTCATCAGGCTCGTTCTTTCGCATATTTCTCATACTTGATGGCTAGATCCTGGGTTTTTTCTGGATTGCATCACGTAGTAATGAAGTACAACACTGAAACAGTCAATTAAACCTGGTTTCCATCAATATCTTAGAGGATAACGCATGTTAGGTCTGGGTTAGGTCTAGGATTTGCTCTCATCAGGCTCATACTTTCGCATATTTCTCATACTGCATGGCTAGATCCTGGGCTGTTTCTGCATTGTATCACGTAGAAATGTGGTACCATGCTGAAACAGTCAATTAAACCTGGTTTCGATCTGTATTTTAGAAAATAACGAAAGTTAGGTCTGGGATAGGTCTAGGATTTGCCCTCATCAGGCTCTTACTATCGCATATTTCTCATACTTCATGGCTAGATCCTGGGCTATTTCTGGATTGGATCACGTAGTAAAGTGGTACCACACTGAAACATTCAATGAAACCTGTTCTGGATAAATATTTTAGAGGATAACGCATCTTAGGTCTGGGTTAGGTCTAAGATTTGCCCTCATCAGGCTCACAGTTTCGCGTTTGTCACATACTTGTTAAACAGATCCTGGGTTTTTTCTGGTTTGGATCACGTAGTAATGTGGTACCACACTAAAACAGTCAATTAAACCTGGTTTCGATCAATATTTTAGAGGATCACGCAAGCTAGGTCTGGGATAGGTCTGGGATTAGCCCTCATCAGACTCATACTTTCGCACACTTCACATACTCGTTGACAAGATCCTGGGTTTTTTTCTGGTTTGGATCACGTAGTAATGTGGTTCCACACTGAAACAGTCGATTAAACTTGGTTTCGATCAATATTTTAGAGGATAGCGCAAGTTAGGTCTGGGATAAGTCTGGGATTTGCCCTCATCAGGCTCATACTTTCGCGTTTTTCACATACTTGTTGAACGGATCCTGGGTTTTTTCTGGTTTGGGTCACGTAGTAATGTGGGACCACACTGAAACAGTCAATTAAACCTGGTTTCGACCAATATTTTAGAGAATAATTCATGTTAGGTCTAGGTTAGGTCTGGGATTTGCTCTCATCAGGCTCATACTTTCGCACACTTCACATACTTGTTGAACGGATCCTGGGTTTTTTCTGGTTTGGATCACGTAGTAATGTGGGTCCACACTGAAACAATCAATTAAACCTGGTCTTGATAAATATTTTAGAGGATAACGCATGTTAGGTCTGGGATAGGTCTGGGATTTGCCCTCATCAGACTCATACTTTCGCACACTTCACATACTCGTTGAACAGATCCTGCGTTATTTTCTGGTTTGGATCACATAGTAATGTGGTACCGCACTGAAACAGACGATTAAACCTGGATTCGATCAATATCTTAGAGGATAACGAAAGTTAAGTCTGGGATTGATCTGAGATTTGACCTCATCAGGCTCATACTTTCGCGTTTTTCACATACTTGTTGAACAGATCCTGGGTTTTTTCTGGTTTGGATCCCGTAGTAGTGTGGTACCACACTGAAACAGTCCATCAAACCTGGTTTCGCTCAATATTTTACAGGATAACGCATGTTAGGTCAAGGTTAGGTCTAAGATTTGCCCTCATCAGGCTCACAGTTTCGAGTTTTCACATACCTGTTGAACAGATCCTGGGTTTTTTCTGGTTTGGATCACGAAGTAGTGTGGTACCACTCTGAAACAGTCCATTAAACCTGGTTTCGCTCAATATTTTAGAGGATAACGCATGTTAGGTCTAGGTTAGGTCTGGGATTTGCTCTCATTAGGCTCATTCTTTCGCATATTTCTCATACTTGATGGCTAGATCATGGGCTTTTCTGGATTGCATCACGTAGTAATGTAGTACCACACTCACACAGTCAATGAAACCTGATTGCCATCAATATTTTAGAGGACAACCAAAGTTAGGTCTAGGTAAGGCCTGAGATTTTCACTGATCAGACTCATACTTTCGCCTTCTTCACATACTTGTTGAACAGATCCTGGGTTTTTTTCTGGTTTGGATCACGTAGTAATGTGGTACCACACTGAAACATTCAACTATCCTGGTCTTGATAAATATTTTAAAGGATAACGCATGTTAGGCCTGGGTTACGTCTAGGATTTGCCCTCATCAGGCTCATATTTTCGCATATTTCTCATACTTCATGGCTAGATCCTGGGCTTTATCTGGATTGCATCACGTAGTAATGTAGTACCACACTGAAACAGTCAATGAAACCTGGTTTCCATCAATATTTTAGAGGACAACGCAAGTTAGGTCTAGGTAAGGCCTGAGATTTTCACTGATCAGACTCATACATTCGCATTCCTCACATACTTGTTAAACAGATCCTGGGTTTTTTCTGGTGTGGATCACGTAGTAATGTGGTACCACACTAAAACAGTCAATTAAACCTGGTTTCGATCAATATTTTAGAGGATCACGCAAGCTAGGTCTGGGATAGGTCTGGGATTAGCCCTCATCAGGCTCTTACTATCGCATATTTCTCATACTTCATGGCTAGATCCTGGGCTATTTCTGGATTGGATCACGTAGTAAAGTGGTACAACACTGAAACAGTCAATTAAACCTGGTTTCGATCAATATTGTAGAGGATAACGCAAGTTAGGTCTAGGTTAGGCCTGGGATTTGCCCTCATCAGGCTCATACTTTCGCACACTTCACATACTCGTTGACAAGATCCTGGGGTTTTTTCTGGTTTGGATCACGTAGTAATGTGGTTCCACCCTGAAACAGTCGATTAAACTTGGTTTCGATCAATATTTTAGGGGATAGCGCAAGTTAGGTCTGGGATAGGTCTAGGATTTGCCCTCATCAGGCTCACAGTTTCGCGTTTTTCACATACTTGTTAAACAGATCCTGGGATTTTTCTGGTGTGGATCACGTAGTAATGTGGTACCACACTAAAACAGTCAATTAAACCTGGTTTCGATCAATATTTTAGAGGATCACGCAAGCTAGGTCTGGGATAGGTCTGGGATTAGCCCTCATCAGACTCATACTTTCGCACACTTCACATACTCGTTGACAAGATCCTGGGTTTTTTTCTGGTTTGGATCACGTAGTAATGTGGTTCCACCCTGAAACAGTCGATTAAACTTGGTTTCGATCAATATTTTAGAGGATAGCGCAAGTTAGGTCTGGGATAGGTCTGGGATTTGCCCTCATCAGGCTCATACTTTCGCGTTTTTCACATACTTGTTGAATGGATTCTGGGTTTTTTCTGGTTTGGGTCACGTAGTAATGTGGGACCACACTGAAACAGTCAATTAAACCTGGTTTCGATCAATATTTTAGAGAATAATTCATGTTAGGTCAAGGTTAGGTCTGGGATTTGCTCTCATCAGGCTCATTCTTCGCATATTTCTCATACTTCATGGCTAGATCCTGGGCTGTTTCTGCATTGTATCACGTAGTAATGTGGTACCATGCTGAAACAGTCAATTAAACCTGGTTTCGATCAGTATTTTAGAAAATAACGCAAGTTAGGTCTGGGATAGGTCTAGGATTTGCCCTCATCAGGCTCTTACCATCGCATATTTCTCATACTTCATGGCTAGATGCTGGGTTATTTCTGGATTGGATCACATAGTAAAGTGGTACCACACTGAAACATTCAATGAAACCTGTTCTGGATAAATATTTTAGAGGATAACGCATCTTAGGTCTGGGATAGGTCTAAGATTTGCCCTCATCAGGCTCACAGTTTCGCGTTTGTCACATACTTGTTAAACAGATCCTGGGTTTTTTCTGGTTTGGATCACGTAGTAATGTGGTACCACAGTAAAACAGTCAATTAAACCTGGTTTCGATCAATATTTTAGAGGATCACGCAAGCTAGGTCTGGGATAGGTCTGGGATTAGCCCTCATCAGGCTCATACTTTCGCGTTTTTCACATACTTGTTGAACGGATCCTGGGTTTTTTCTGGTTTGGGTCACGTAGTAATGTGGGACCACACTGAAACAGCCAATTAAACCTGGTTTCGACCAATATTTTAGAGAATAATTCATGTTAGGTCTAGGTTAGGTCTGGGATTTGCTCTCATCAGGCTCATACTTTCGCACACTTCACATACTTGTTGAACGGATCCTGGGTTTTATCTGGTTTGGATCACGTAGTAATGTGGGTCCACACTGAAACAATCAATTAAACCTGGTCTTGATAAATATTTTAGAGGATAACGCATGTTAGGTCTGGGATAGGTCTGGGATTTGCCCTCATCAGACTCATACTTTCGCACACTTCACATACTCGTTGAACAGATCCTGCGTTATTTTCTGGTTTGGATCACATAGTAATGTGGTACCGCACTGAAACAGACGATTAAACCTGGTTTCGATCAATATCTTAGAGGATAACGAAAGTTAAGTCTGGGATTGTTCTGGGATTTGACCTCATCAGGCTCATACTTTCGCGTTTTTCACATACTTGTTGAACAGATCCTGGGTTTTTTCTGGTTTGGATCCCGTAGTAGTGTGGTACCACACTGAAACAGCCCATCAAACCTGGTTGCGCTCAATATTTTACAGGATAACGCATGTTAGGTCAAGGTTAGGTCTAAGATTTGCCCTCATCAGGCTCACAGTTTCGAGTTTTCACATACCTGTTGAACAGATCCTGGGTTTTTTCTGGTTTGGATCACGAAGTAGTGTGGTACCACTCTGAAACAGTCCCTTAAACCTGGTTTCGCTCAATATTTTAGAGGATAACGCATGTTAGGTCTAGGTTAGGTCTGGGATTTGCTCTCATTAGGCTCATTCTTTCGCATATTTCTCATACTTGATGGCTAGATCATGGGCTTTTTCTGGATTGCATCACGTAGTAATGTAGTACCACACTGACACAGTCAATGAAACCTGATTGCCATCAATATTTTAGAGGACAACGCAAGTTAGGTCTAGGTAAGGCCTGAGATTTTCACTGATCCGACTCATACTTTCGCCTTCTTCACATACTTGTTGAACGGATCCTGGGTTTTTTCTGGTTTGGAACACGTAGTAATGTGGTACCACACTGAAACATTCAATTAAACCTGGTCTTGATAAATATTTTAGAGAATAACGCATGTTAGGTCTGGGTTAGTTCTAGGATTTGCCCTCATCAGGCTCATACTTTCGCATATTTCTCATATCTTCATGGCTAGATCCTGGGCTGTTTCTGCATTGTATCACGTAGTAATGTGGTACCACGCTGAAACAATCAATTAAACCTGGTTTCGATCAATATTTTTGAGGATAACGCATGTTAGGTCTAGGTTAGGCCTGGGATTTTCACTCATCAGACTCATACTTTCGCATTCTTCATATACTTGTAGAACGGATCCTGGGTTGTTTCTGGTTTGGATCACGTAGTAATGTGGTACCACACTGAAACAGTCGATTAAACCTGGTTTCGCTCAATATTTTAGAGGATAACGCATGTTAGGTCTAGGTCAGGCCTGGGATTTTCACTCATCAGACTCATACTTTCGCATTCTTCACATACTTGTTGAACGGATCCTGGGTTTTTTCTGGTTTGGATCACGTAGTAATGTGGGTTCACACTGAAACAATCAATTAAACCTGGTCTTGATAAATATTTTAGAGGATAACGCAAGTTAGGTCTGGGATAAGTCTGGGATTTGCCCTCATCAGGCTCATACTTTCGCGTTTTTCACATACTTGTTGAACGGATCCTGGGTTTTTTCTGGTTTGGGTCACGTAGTAATGTGGGACCACACTGAAACAGTCAATTAAACCTGGTTTCGACCAATATTTTAGAGAATAATTCATGTTAGGTCTAGGTTAGGTCTGGGATTTGCTCTCATCAGGCTCATACTTTCGCACACTTCACATACTTGTTGAACGGATCCTGGGTTTTTTCTGGTTTGGATCACGTAGTAATGTGGGTCCACACTGAAACAATCAATTAAACCTGGTCTTGATAAATATTTTAGAGGATAACGCATGTTAGGTCTGGGATAGGTCTGGGATTTGCCCTCATCAGACTCATACTTTCGCACACTTCACATACTCGTTGAACAGATCCTGCGTTATTTTCTGGTTTGGATCACATAGTAATGTGGTACCGCACTGAAACAGACGATTAAACCTGGATTCGATCAATATCTTAGAGGATAACGAAAGTTAAGTCTGGGATTGATCTGAGATTTGACCTCATCAGGCTCATACTTTCGCGTTTTTCACATACTTGTTGAACAGATCCTGGGTTTTTTCTGGTTTGGATCCCGTAGTAGTGTGGTACCACACTGAAACAGTCCATCAAACCTGGTTTCGCTCAATATTTTACAGGATAACGCATGTTAGGTCAAGGTTAGGTC
This sequence comes from Colletes latitarsis, assembly GCF_051014445.1. Lineage (NCBI taxonomy): Eukaryota > Metazoa > Arthropoda > Insecta > Hymenoptera > Colletidae > Colletes > Colletes latitarsis. The sequence continues at coordinate 6,175,496 of NW_027488373.1, read as the reverse complement.
TAAGATTTGCCCTCATCAGGCTCACAGTTTCGAGTTTTCACATACCTGTTGAACAGATCCTGGGTTTTTTCTGGTTTGGATCACGAAGTAGTGTGGTACCACTCTGAAACAGTCCATTAAACCTGGTTTCGCTCAATATTTTAGAGGATAACGCATGTTAGGTCTAGGTTAGGTCTGGGATTTGCTCTCATTAGGCTCATTCTTTCGCATATTTCTCATACTTGATGGCTAGATCATGGGCTTTTCTGGATTGCATCACGTAGTAATGTAGTACCACACTGACACAGTCAATGAAACCTGATTGCCATCAATATTTTAGAGGACAACCAAAGTTAGGTCTAGGTAAGGCCTGAGATTTTCACTGATCAGACTCATACTTTCGCCTTCTTCACATACTTGTTGAACGGATCCTGGGTTTTTTCTGGTTTGGATCACGTAGTAATGAGGTACCACACTGAAACATTCAACTAACCTGGTCTTGATAAATATTTTAAAGGATAACGCATGTTAGGCCTGGGTTACGTCTAGGATTTGCCCTCATCAGGCTCATATTTTCGCATATTTCTCATACTTCATGGCTAGATCCTGGGCTTTATCTGGATTGCATCACGTAGTAATGTAGTACCACACTGAAACAGTCAATGAAACCTGGTTTCCATCAATATTTTAGAGGACAACGCAAGTTAGGTCTAGGTAAGGCCTGAGATTTTCACTGATCAGACTCATACATTCGCATTCCTCACATACTTGTTGAACGGATCCTGGGTTTTTTCTGGTTTGGATCACGTAGTAATGTGGTACCACACTGAAACATTCAACTAACCTGGTCTTGATAAATATTTTAGAGGATAACGCAAGTTAGGTCTGGGATAGGTCTAGGATTTGCCCTCATCAGGCTCATACTATCGCATATTTCTCATGCTTCATGGCTAGATCCTGGGCTATTTCTGGATTGGATCACGTAGTAAAGTGGTACAACACTGAAACAGTCAATTAAACCTGGTTTCGATCAATATTGTAGAGGATAACGCAAGTTAGGTCTAGGTTAGGCCTGGGATTTGCCCTCATCAGGCTCATACTTTCGCACACTTCACATACTCGTTGACAAGATCCTGGGTTTTTTTCTGGTTTGGATCACGTAGTAATGTGGTTCCACCCTGAAACAGTCGATTAAACTTTGTTTCGATCAATATTTTAGAGGATAGCGCAAGTTAGGTCTGGGATAGGTCTAGGATTTGCCCTCATCAGGCTCACAGTTTCGCGTTTTTCACATACTTGTTAAACAGATCCTGGGTTTTTTCTGGTGTGGATCACGTAGTAATGTGGTACCACACTAAAACAGTCAATTAAACCTGGTTTCGATCAATATTTTAGAGGATCACGCAAGCTAGGTCTGGGATAGGTCTGGGATTAGCCCTCATCAGGCTCTTACTATCGCATATTTCTCATACTTCATGGCTAGATCCTGGGCTATTTCTGGATTGGATCACGTAGTAAAGTGGTACAACACTGAAACAGTCGATTAAACCTGGTTTCGATCAATATCTTAGAGGATAACGCAAGTTAAGTCTGGGATTGGTCTGGGATTTGACCTCATCAGACTCATACTTTCGCACACTTCACATACTTGTTGAACAGATCCTGGGTTTTTTCTGGTTTGGATCCCGTAGTAGTGTGGTACCACACTGAAACAGTCCATTAATCCTGGTTTCGCTCAATATTTTAGAGGATAACGCATGTTAGGTCTAGGTCAGGCCTGGGATTTTCACTCATCAGACTCATACTTTCGCATTCTTCACATACTTGTTGAACGGATCCTGGGTTTTTTCTGGTTTGGATCACGTAGTAATGTGGGTTCACACTGAAACAATCAATTAAACCTGGTCTTGATAAATATTTTAGAGGATAACGCAAGTTAGGTCTGGGATAAGTCTGGGATTTGCCCTCATCAGGCTCATACTTTCGCGTTTTTCACATACTTGTTGAACGGATCCTGGGTTTTTTCTGGTTTGGGTCACGTAGTAATGTGGGACCACACTGAAACAGTCAATTAAACCTGGTTTCGACCAATATTATAGAGAATAATTCATGTTAGGTCTAGGTTAGGTCTGGGATTTGCTCTCATCAGGCTCATACTTTCGCACACTTCACATACTTGTTGAACGGATCCTGGGTTTTTTCTGGTTTGGATCACGTAGTAATGTGGGTCCACACTGAAACAATCAATTAAACCTGGTCTTGATAAATATTTTAGAGGATAACGCATGTTAGGTCTGGGATAGGTCTGGGATTTGCCCTCATCAGACTCATACTTTCGCACACTTCACATACTCGTTGAACAGATCCTGCGTTATTTTCTGGTTTGGATCACATAGTAATGTGGTACCGCACTGAAACAGACGATTAAACCTGGATTCGATCAATATCTTAGAGGATAACGAAAGTTAAGTCTGGGATTGATCTGAGATTTGACCTCATCAGGCTCATACTTTCGCGTTTTTCACATACTTGTTGAACAGATCCTGGGTTTTTTCTGGTTTGGATCCCGTAGTAGTGTGGTACCACACTGAAACAGTCCATCAAACCTGGTTTCGCTCAATATTTTACAGGATAACGCATGTTAGGTCAAGGTTAGGTCTAAGATTTGCCCTCATCAGGCTCACAGTTTCGAGTTTTCACATACCTGTTGAACAGATCCTGGGTTTTTTCTGGTTTGGATCACGAAGTAGTGTGGTACCACTCTGAAACAGTCCATTAAACCTGGTTTCGCTCAATATTTTAGAGGATAACGCATGTTAGGTCTAGGTTAGGTCTGGGATTTGCTCTCATTAGGCTCATTCTTTCGCATATTTCTCATACTTGATGGCTAGATCATGGGCTTTTCTGGATTGCATCACGTAGTAATGTAGTACCACACTGACACAGTCAATGAAACCTGATTGCCATCAATATTTTAGAGGACAACCAAAGTTAGGTCTAGGTAAGGCCTGAGATTTTCACTGATCAGACTCATACTTTCGCCTTCTTCACATACTTGTTGAACGGATCCTGGGTTTTTTCTGGTTTGGATCACGTAGTAATGTGGTACCACACTGAAACATTCAACTAACCTGGTCTTGATAAATATTTTAGAGGATAACGCAAGTTAGGTCTGGGATAGGTCTAGGATTTGCCCTCATCAGGCTCTTACTATCGCATATTTCTCATACTTCATGGCTAGATCCTGGGCTATTTCTGGATTGGATCACGTAGTAAAGTGGTACAACACTGAAACAGTCAATTAAACCTGGTTTCGATCAATATTGTAGAGGATAACGCAAGTTAGGTCTAGATTAGGCCTGGGATTTGCCCTCATCAGGCTCATACTTTCGCACACTTCACATACTCGTTGACAAGATCCTGGGGTTTTTTCTGGTTTGGATCACGTAGTAATGTGGTTCCACCCTGAAACAGTCGATTAAACTTTGTTTCGATCAATATTTTAGAGGATAGCGCAAGTTAGGTCTGGGATAGGTCTAGGATTTGCCCTCATCAGGCTCACAGTTTCGCGTTTTTCACATACTTGTTAAACAGATCCTGGGATTTTTCTGGTGTGGATCACGTAGTAATGTGGTACCACACTAAAACAGTCAATTAAACCTGGTTTCGATCAATATTTTAGAGGATCACGCAAGCTAGGTCTGGGATAGGTCTGGGATTGGCCCTCATCAGACTCATACTTTCGCACACTTCACATACTCGTTGACAAGATCCTGGGTTTTTTTCTGGTGTGGATCACGTAGTAATGTGGTTCAACCCTGAAACAGTCGATTAAACTTGGTTTCGATCAATATTTTAGAGGATAGCGCAAGTTAGGTCTGGGATAGGTCTGGGATTTGCCCTCATCAGGCTCATACTTTCGCGTTTTTCACATACTTGTTGAACGGATTCTGGGTTTTTTCTGGTTTGGGTCACGTAGTAATGTGGGACCACACTGAAACAGTCAATTAAACCTGGTTTCGATCAATATTTTAGAGAATAATTCATGTTAGGTCAAGGTTAGGTCTGGGATTTGCTCTCATCAGGCTCATTCTTCGCATATTTCTCATACTTCATGGCTAGATCCTGGGCTGTTTCTTTATTGTATCACGTAGTAATGTGGTACCATGCTGAAACAGTCAATTAAACCTGGTTTCGATCTGTATTTTAGAAAATAACGCAAGTTAGGTCTGGGATCAGCACGGTGTGTTATGCGGATGACACACTGGTGCTGGCCGTCGGGGCGCACTGGGGGAGGGCCATGCGTCGCGCGGAGGAGGGGTCGCAACGCGTCGTCGACCGGATCAGGGGGATGGGGATGACGGTGGCGGTCCATAAGACCGAGGTGATTGCGTTTCATTCACCTCGGCAGGATCCGCCACCCCCTCTGATTCGGGTGGGTGGGGCTGACATCGAGGTGAAGCCCCAGATCAGGTATCTAGGGCTGATCCTCAATAGCCACTGGCGTTTCGAGAAGCATTTCCGCTGCCTGGTCCCCCGGTTGGAAAGGATGGTTGCGGGTCTGGGCCGGATCCTGCCCAACCTGGGGGGCCCGGCGGGCCGAGTTCGTCGCCTCTATGTGGCAATGGTCCAGTCGGTGGCCCTATACGGGGCCCCCGTCTGGGCTGACGACCTGGCTGCCTCCCGGCGCAGCATGACTATGCTGCGTCGGGTGCAGAGGCGCATGGCGCTCAGGGTCGTCCGCGGGTATCGGACCATGTCACATGAGGCGGCGACGGTTCTAGCGGGGATGCCGCCCATGGACCTGCTCGCGCGGTCGCACGCGGTGATGTACCGGCACCGCGTCGACCGTCGCGCGGGGGTGGGGGCGGTCCCGGGCGGGCAGGAACCTGCTTGGGGCGATTTGAAGCGCCAGGCCCGGCAGTCCGTGTTGCTCGCGTGGCAGGAGCGGCTGGCTTTGCCAACCGCGGGGCACCGGACTGTCGGGGCTGTTCGGCCACTCCTGAAGGAGTGGCTGGACAGAGGCCATGGCAGCCTCACCTATCGGCTGGCACAGGTATTTTCCGGGCATGGCAGCTTCGGAAGATACCTGTGCCGGATAGGGAAGGAGCCGACGGCGCGTTGCTGCCACTGCGACGCTGAGCAGGACACGGCGGATCATACCCTGGAGGTATGCCCCGCGTGGGAGGGGGAGCGCCGTGTCCTGGTCGGCGTCGTCGGGCGGGATGTCTCGCTGCCGGGCGTGGTGCGCGCCATGCTCGGCAGCGAGGAGAAGTGGAGGGCCGTGGCCTCCTTCTGCGAGAACGTAATGTTGCAGAAGGAGGCCGCGGGGAGGGAGCGCGAGCTTCAGCGGCGCGCTGAAGCTCGCGCTCGTGCGGTGGCCCGAGGTCGTCGCCCGGTCGCGAGGCGTCGCGGGCGGCCGCCTCGGCGTGGCGGATGACCTAGGCTGGGAGGGGGGTTCTGAGGGGACCCTCCTCCCGCCAGGCGGCGCCGGGTCGGACCGGTTGGGGGTAGGAGTGCCTCCCCCTACCGGTCCGACGCAAGGGGAGGCACCCTCGGCGGTCTGGTGCGGCCATGAACGCCCGGCTGCCGAGGGGTGGAAACGGGGTCGCGGGCGGTTGCGAGTTGGGGCTCGCAGCCGCCACTAAACGCGGCCCCGGGACGGATAGCGGCGGGATGGAGTGGCCCCGTCCCGCCGCTATGAGGCAGTGTGTCTACTGGGGGGACCGATTGTCCCCCCGGGGGATGGGCGCGAAAGCGCGGGCACGGGGAGGATACCGGAAGAATGCTTCGAGCGATTCCCGGTATCCTCCCAAAGCGTGCCGAAGGGTCACCGTGGGGTTTTTAGTTGGTAGGTCCCGCGCCTGTCGTTGTACAGGCGCGGGGAATCCCACACACCCCTCCCACCTCTCCCCAAGGAGGTGGGAGGCAGTCTTTCGAAGATTTTCCCCACGACAAAAAAAAAAAAAAAAAAAAAAAAAAAAAAGTTAGGTCTGGGATAGGTCTAGGATTTGCCCTCATCAGGCTCTTACCATCGCATATTTCTCATACTTCATGGCTAGATCCTGGGTTATTTCTGGATTGGATCACATAGTAAAGTGGTACCACACTGAAACATTCAATGAAACCTGTTCTGGATAAATATTTTAGAGGATAACGCATCTTAGGTCTGGGTTAGGTCTAAGATTTGCCCTCATCAGGCTCACAGTTTCGCGTTTGTCACATACTTGTTAAACAGATCCTGGGTTTTTTCTGGTTTGGATCACGTAGTAATGTGGTACCACAGTAAAACAGTCAATTAAACCTGGTTTCGATCAATATTTTAGAGGATCACGCAAGCTAGGTCTGGGATAGGTCTGGGATTAGCCCTCATCAGGCTCATACTTTCGCGTTTTTCACATACTTGTTGAACGGATCCTGGGTTTTTTCTGGTTTGGGTCACGTAGTAATGTGGGACCACACTGAAACAGCCAATTAAACCTGGTTTCGACCAATATTTTAGAGAATAATTCATGTTAGGTCTAGGTTAGGTCTGGGATTTGCTCTCATCAGGCTCATACTTTCGCACACTTCACATACTTGTTGAACGGATCCTGGGTTTTATCTGGTTTGGATCACGTAGTAATGTGGGTCCACACTGAAACAATCAATTAAACCTGGTCTTGATAAATATTTTAGAGGATAACGCATGTTAGGTCTGGGATAGGCCTGGGATTTGCCCTCATCAGACTCATACTTTCGCACACTTCACATACTCGTTGAACAGATCCTGCGTTATTTTCTGGTTTGGATCACATAGTAATGTGGTACCGCACTGAAACAGACGATTAAACCTGGTTTCGATCAATATCTTAGAGGATAACGAAAGTTAAGTCTGGGATTGTTCTGGGATTTGACCTCATCAGGCTCATACTTTCGCGTTTTTCACATACTTGTTGAACAGATACTGGGTTTTTTCTGGTTTGGATCCCGTAGTAGTGTGGTACCACACTGAAACAGTCCATCAAACCTGGTTGCGCTCAATATTTTACAGGATAACGCATGTTAGGTCAAGGTTAGGTCTAAGATTTGCCCTCATCAGGCTCACAGTTTCGAGTTTTCACATACCTGTTGAACAGATCCTGGGTTTTTTCTGGTTTGGATCACGAAGTAGTGTGGTACCACTCTGAAACAGTCCCTTAAACCTGGTTTCGCTCAATATTTTAGAGGATAACGCATGTTAGGTCTAGGTTAGGTCTGGGATTTGCTCTCATTAGGCTCATTCTTTCGCATATTTCTCATACTTGATGGCTAGATCATGGGCTTTTTCTGGATTGCATCACGTAGTAATGTAGTACCACACTGACACAGTCAATGAAACCTGATTGCCATCAATATTTTAGAGGACAACGCAAGTTAGGTCTAGGTAAGGCCTGAGATTTTCACTGATCAGACACATACTTTCGCCTTCTTCACATACTTGTTGAACGGATCCTGGGTTTTTTCTGGTTTGGAACACGTAGTAATGTGGTACCACACTGAAACATTCAATTAAACCTGGTCTTGATAAATATTTTAGAGAATAACGCATGATAGGTCTGGGTTAGTTCTAGGATTTGCCCTCATCAGGCTCATACTTTCGCATATTTCTCATATCTTCATGGCTAGATCCTGGGCTGTTTCTGCATTGTATCACGTAGTAATGTGGTACCACGCTGAAACAATCAATTAAACCTGGTTTCGATCAATATTTTTGAGGATAACGCATGTTAGGTCTAGGTTAGGCCTGGGATTTTCACTCATCAGACTCATACTTTCGCATTCTTCATATACTTGTAGAACGGATCCTGGGTTGTTTCTGGTTTGGATCACGTAGTAATGTGGTACCACACTGAAACAGTCGATTAAACCTGGTTTCGATCAATATCTTAGAGGATAACGCAAGTTAAGTCTGGGATTGGTCTGGGATTTGACCTCATCAGACTCATACTTTCGCACACTTCACATACTTGTTGAACAGATCCTGGGTTTTTTCTGGTTTGGATCCCGTAGTAGTGTGGTACCACACTGAAACAGTCCATTAATCCTGGTTTCGCTCAATATTTTAGAGGATAACGCATGTTAGGTCTAGGTCAGGCCTGGGATTTTCACTCATCAGACTCATACTTTCGCATTCTTCACATACTTGTTGAACGGATCCTGGGTTTTTTCTGGTTTGGATCACGTAGTAATGTGGGTTCACACTGAAACAATCAATTAAACCTGGTCTTGATAAATATTTTAGAGGATAACGCATGTTAGGTCTGGGTTAGGTATGGGATTTGCCCTCAATAGATTCATACTTTCGCACACTTCACATACTCGTTGAACAGATCCTGGGTTATTTTCTGGTTTGGATCACATAGTAATGTGGTACCACACTGAAACAGTCGATTAAACCAGGTTTCGATCAATATTCTTGAGGATAACGCATGTTAGGTTTGGGTTCGGTCTAGGATTTGCCCTCAGCAGGCTCATACTTTCGCATATCTCTCATACTTCATGGCTAGATCCTGGGCTGTTTCTGGATAGTATCACGTAGTAATGTGGTACCACGCTGAAACAGTCAATTAAACCTGGTTTCGCTGAATATTTTAGAGGATAACGCATGTTAGGTCAAGGTTAGGTCTAAGATTTGCCCTCATCAGGCTCACAGTTTCGAGTTTTTCACATACTTGTTGAACAGATCCTGGGTTTTTTCTGGTTTGGATCACGAAGTAGTGTGGTACCACACTGAAACAGTCCATCAAACCTGGTTTCGCTGAATATTTTAGAGGATAACGCATGTTAGGTCAAGGTTAGGTCTAAGATTTGCCCTCATCAGGCTCACAGTTTCGAGTTTTTCACATACTTGTTGAACAGATCCTGGGTTTTTTCTGGTTTGGATCACGAAGTAGTGTGGTACCACACTGAAACAGTCCATTAAACCTGGTTTCGCTCAATATTTTAGAGAATAACGCATGTTAGGTCTAGGTTAGGTCTGGGATTTGCTCTCATTAGGCTCATTCTTTCGCATATTTCTCATACTTGATGGCTAGATCATGGGCTTTTTCTGGATTGCATCACGTAGTAAAGTGGTACCACACTGAAACATTCAATGAAACCTGGTCCGGATAAAAATTTTAGAGGATAACGCATGTTAGGTCTAGGTTAGGTCTAAGTTTTGCCCTCATCAGGCTCACAGTTTCGCGTTTTTCACATACTTGTCGAACAGATCCTGGGTTTTTTCTGGTTTGGATCACGTAGTAATGTGGTACCACACTGAAACATTCAACTAAACCTGGTCTTGATAAATATTTTAGAGGATAACGCATGTTAGGTCTGGGATAGGTCTGGGATTAGCCCTCATCAGACTCATACTTTCGCACACATCGCATACTCGTTGACGAGATCCTGGTTTTTTTTCTAGTTTGGATCACGTAGTAATGTGGTACCACACTGAAACAGGTCGATTAAACCTGGTTTCGATCAATATTTTTGAGGATAACGCATGTTAGGTCTGGGATAGGTCTGGGATTAGCCCTCATCAGACTCATACTTTCGCTTTCTTCACATACTTGTTGAACGGATCCTGGGCTTTTTCTGGATTGCATCACGTAGTAATGTAGTACCACACTGCAACAGTCAATGAAACCTGGTTTCCATCAATATTTTAGAGGACAACGCAAGTTAGGTCTAGGTAAGGCCTGAGATTTTCACTGATCAGACTCATACATTCGCATTCTACACATACTTGTTGAACGGATCCTGGGTTTCTTCTGGTTTGGATCACGTAGTAATGTGGTTCCACACTGAACATTCAATTAAACCTGGTCTTGATAAATATTTTACAGGATAACGCATGTTAGGTCTGGGTTACGTCTAGGATTTGCCCTCATCAGGCTCATACTTTCGCATATTTCTCATACTTCATGGCTAGATCCTGGGCTGTTTCTGCATTGTATCACGTAGTAATGTGGTACCATGCTGAAACAGTCAATTAAACCTGGTTTCGATCAATATTTTATAAAATAACGCAAGTTAGGTCTGGGATAGGTCTAGGATTTGCCCTCATCAGGCTCTTACTATCGCATATTTCTCATACTTCATGGCTAGATCCTGGACTATTTCTGGATTGGATCACGTAGTAAAGTGGTACCATACTGAAACATTCAATGAAACCTGTTCTGGATAAATATTTTAGAGGATAACGCATCTTAGGTCTGGGTTAGGTCTAAGATTTGCCCTCATCAGGCTCACAGTTTCGCGTTTTTCACATACTTGTTAAACAGATCCTGGGTTTTTTCTGGTTTGGATCACGTAGTAATGTGGGTCCACACTGAAACAATCAATTAAACCTGGTCTTGATAAATATTTTAGAGGATAACGCATGTTAGGCCTGGGTTAGGTCTGGGATTTGCCCTCATCAGACTCATACTTTCGCACACTTCACATACTCGTTGAACAGATCCTGCGTTATTTTCTGGTTTGGATCACATAGTAATGTGGTGCCGCACTGAAACAGACGATTAAACCTGGTTTCGATCAATATCTTAGAGGATAACGAAGGTTAAGTCTGGGATTGGTCTGGGATTTGACCTCATCAGGCTCATACTTTCGCGTTTTTCACATACTTGTAGAACAGATCCTGGGTTTTTTCTGGTTTGGATCCCGTAGTAGTGTGGTACCACCCTGAAACAGTCCATCAAACCTGGTTTCGCTCAATATTTTAGAGAATAACGCATGTTAGGTCAAGGTTAGGTCTAAGATTTGCCCTCATCAGGCTCACAGTTTCGAGTTTTTCACATACCTGTTGAACAGATCCTGGGTTTTTTCTGGTTCGGATCACGAAGTAGTGTGGTACCACACTGAAAGAGTCCATTAAACCTGGTTTCGCTCAATATTTTAGAGGATAACGCATGTTAGGTCTAGGTTAGGTCTGGGATTTGCTCTCATTAGGCTCATTCTTTCGCATATTTCTCATACTTGATGGCTAGATCATGGGCTTTTTCTGGATTGCATCACGTAGTAATGTAGTACCACACTGACACAGTCAATGAAACCTGATTTCCATCAATATTTTAGAGGACAACGCAAGTTAGGTCTAGGTAAGGCCTGAGATTTTCACTGATCAGACTCATACTTTCGCCTTCTTCACATGCATGTTGAACGGATCCTGGGTTTTTTCTGGATTGCATCACGTAGTAATGAAGTACAACACTGAAACAGTCAATTAAACCTGGTTTCCATCAATATCTTAGAGGACAACGCAAGTTAGGTCTAGGATAGGTCTGGGATTAGCCCTCATCAGACTCATACTTTCGCTCACTTCGCATACTCGTTGACGAGATCCTGGGTTTTTTTCTAGTTTGGATCACGTAGTAATGTGGTACCACACTGAAACAGTCGATTAAACCTGGTTTCGATCAATATTTTTGAGGAAAACGCATGTTAGGTCTGGGATAGGTCTGGGATTAGCCCTCATCAGACTCATACTTTCGCTTTCTTCACATACTTGGTGAACGGATCCTGGGCTTTTTCTGGATTGCATCACGTAGTAATGTAGTACCACACTGAAACAGTCAATGAAACCTGGTTTCCATCAATATTTTAGAGGACAACGCAAGTTAGGTCTAGGTAAGGCCTGAGATTTTCACTGATCAGACTCATACATTCGCATTCTTCACATACTTGTTGAACGGATCCTGGGTTTCTTCTGGTTTGGATCACGTAGTAATGTGGTACCACACTGAACATTCAAATAAACCTGGTCTATGATAAATATTTTAGAGGATAACGCATGTTAGGTCCGGGTTAGGTCTAGGATTTGCCCTCATCAGGCTCATACTTTCGCATATTTCTCATACTTCATGGCTAGATCCTGGGCTGTTTCTGCATTGTATCACGTAGTAATGTGGTACCATGCTGAAACAGTCAATTAAACCTGGTTTCGATCAATATTTTAGAAGATAACGCAAGTTAAGTCTGGGATTGGTCTGGGATTAGCCCTCATCAGACTCATACTTTCGCTCACTTCGCATACTCGTTGACGAGATCCTGGGTTTTTTTCTAGTTTGGATCACGTAGTAATGTGGTACCACACTAAAACAGTCAATTAAACCTGGTTTCGATCAATATTTTTGTGGATCACGCAAGCTAGGTCTGGGATAGGTCTGGGATTAGCCCTCATCAGACTCATACTTTCGCACACTTCACATACTCGTTGACAAGATCCTGGGTTTTTTTCTGGTTTGGATCACGTAGTAATGTGGTTCCACACTGAAACAGTCGATTAAACTTGGTTTCGATCAATATTTTAGAGGATAGCGCAAGTTAGGTCTGGGATAGGTCTGGGATTTGCCCTCATCAGGCTCATACTTTCGCGTTTTTCACATACTTGTTGAACGGATCCTGGGTTTTTTCTGGTTTGGGTCACGTAGTAATGTGGGACCACACTGGAACAGTCAATTAAACCTGGTTTCGACCAATATTTTAGAGAATAATTCATGTTAGGTCTAGGTTAGGTCTGGGATTTGCTCTCATCAGGCTCATACTTTCGCACACTTCACATACTTGTTGAACGGATCCTGGGTTTTTTCTGGTTTGGATCACGTAGTAATGCTGGGTCCACACTGAAACAATCAATTAAACCTGGTCTTGATAAATATTTTAGAGGATAACACATGTTAGGTCTGGGATAGGTCTGGGATTTGCCCTCATCAGACTCATACTTTCGCACACTTCACATACTCGTTGAACAGATCCTGCGTTATTTTCTGGCTTGGATCACATAGTAATGTGGTACCGCACTGAAACAGACGATTAAACCTGGTTTCGATCAATATCTTAGAGGATAACGAAAGTTAAGTCTGGGATTGGTCTGGGATTTGACCTCATCAGGCTCATACTTTCGCGTTTTTCACATACTTGTTGAACAGATCCTGGGTTTTTTCTGGTTTGGATCCCGTAGTAGTGTGGTACCACACTGAAACAGTCCATCAAACCTGGTTTCGCTCAATATTTTAGAGGATAACGCATGTTAGGTCTAGGTTAGGTCTGGGATTTGCTCTCATTAGGCTCATTCTTTCGCATATTTCTCATACTTGATGGCTAGATCATGGGCTTTTTCTGGATTGCATCACGTAGTAATGTAGTACCACACTGACACAGTCAATGAAACCTGATTTCCATCAATATTTTAGAGGACAACGCAAGTTAGGTCTAGGTAAGGCCTGAGATTTTCACTGATCAGACTCATACTTTCGCCTTCTTCACATACTTGTTGAACGGATCCTGGGTTTTTTCTGGTTTGGAACACGTAGTAATGTGGTACCACACTGAAACATTCAATTAAACCTGGTCTTGATAAATATTTTAGAGAATAACGCATGTTAGGTCTGGGTTAGTTCTAGGATTTGCCCTCATCAGGCTCACACTTTCGCATATTTCTCATACTTCATGGCTAGATCCTGGGCTGTTTCTGCATTGTATCACGTAGTAATGTGGTACCACGCTGAAACAGCCAATTAAACCTGGTTTCGATCAATATTTTAGAAAATAACGCAAGTTAGGTCTGGGATAGGTCTAGGATTTGCCCTCATCAGGCTCTTACTATCGCATATTTCTCATACTTCATGCCTAGATCCTGGGCTATTTCTGGATTGGATCACGTAGTAAAGTGGTACCACACTGAAACATTCAATGAAACCTGTTCTGGATAAATATTTTAGACGATAACGCATCTTAGGTCTGGGTTAGGTCTAAGATTTGCCCTCATCTGGCTCACAGTTTCGCGTTTTTCACATACTTGTTAAACAGATCCTGGGTTTTTTCTGGTTTGGATCACGTAGTAATGTGGTACCACACTAAAACATTCAATTAAACCTGGTCTTGATAAATATTTTGGAGGATAACGCATGTTATGTTTGGGTTAGGTCTAGGATTTGTCCTCATCAGGCTCATACATTCGCATATTTCACATACTTCATGGCTAGATCCTGGGCTGTTTTTGGATTGAATCACGTAGTAATGTGGGACCACACTGAAACAGTCAATTAAACCTGGTTTCGATCAATATTTTAGAGGATAACGCAAGTTAGGTCTGGGATAGGTCTGGGATTTGCCCTCATCAGGCTCATACTTTCGCGTTTTTCACATACTTGTTGAACGGATCCTGGGTTTTTTCTGGTTTGGGTCACGTAGTAATGTGGGACCACACTGAAACAGTCAATTAAACCTGGTTTCGACCAATATTTTAGAGAATAATTCATGTTAGGTCTAGGTTAGGTCTGGGATTTGCTCTCATCAGGCTCATACTTCCGCACACTTCACATACTTGTTGAACGGATCCTGGGTTTTTTCTGGTTTGGATCACGTAGTAGTGTGGTACCACACTGAAACAATCAATTAAACCAGGTCTTGATAAATATTTTAGAGGATAACGCATGTTAGGTCTGGGATAGGTCTGGGATTTGCCCTCATCAGACTCATACTTTCGCACACTTCACATACTCGTCGAACAGACCCTGCGTTATTTTCTGGTTTGGATCACATAGTAATGAGGTACCACACTGAAACATTCAATTAAACCTGGTCTTGATAAATATTTTAGAGGATAACGCATGTTAGGTCTGGGTTAGGTCTAGGATTTGCCCTCATCAGGCTCATACTTTCGCATATTTCTCATACTTCATGGCTAGATCCTGGGCTATTTCTGGATTGGATCACGTAGTAAAGTGGTACCACACTGAAGCATTCAATGAAACCTGGTCTGGATAAATATTTTAGAGGATATCGCATCTTAGGTCTGGGTTAGGTCTAAGATTTGCCCTCATCAGGCTCACAGTTTCGCGTTTTTCACATACTTGTTGAACAGATCCTGGGTTTTTTCTGGTTTGGATCACGTAGTAATGTGGTACCACACTAAAACAGTCAATTAAACCTGGTTTCGACCAATATTTTAGAGAATAATTCATGTTAGGTCTAGGTTAGGTCTGGGATTTTCACTCATCAAACACATACTTTCGCATTCTTCACATATTTGTTGAACGGATCCTGGGTTTTTTCTGGTTTGGATCACGTAGTAATGTGGGTTCACACTGAAACAATCAATTAAACCTGGTCTTGATAAATATTTTAGAGGATAACGCATGTTAGGTCTGGGTTAGGTATGGGATTTGCCCTCAATAGATTCATACTTTCGCACACTTCACATACTCGTTGAACAGATCCTGGGTTATTTTCTGGTTTGGATCACATAGTAATGTGGTACCACACTGAAACAGTCGATTAAACCAGGTTTCGATATATATTCTTGAGGATAACGCATGTTAGGTTTGGGTTCGGTCTAGGATTTGCCCTCAGCAGGCTCATACTTTCGCATATCTCTCATACTTCATGGCTAGATCCTGGGCTGTTTCTGGATAGTATCACGTAGTAATGTGGTACCACGCTGAAACAGTCAATTAAACCTGGTTTCGCTGAATATTTTAGAGGATAACGCATGTTAGGTCAAGGTTAGGTCTAAGATTTGCCCTCATCAGGCTCACAGTTTCGAGTTTTTCACATACTTGTTGAACAGATCCTGGGTTTTTTCTGGTTTGGATCACGAAGTAGTGTGGTACCACACTGAAACAGTCCATCAAACCTGGTTTCGCTGAATATTTTAGAGGATAACGCATGTTAGGTCAAGGTTAGGTCTAAGATTTGCCCTCATCAGGCTCACAGTTTCGAGTTTTTCACATACTTGTTGAACAGATCCTGGGTTTTTTCTGGTTTGGATCACGAAGTAGTGTGGTACCACACTGAAACAGTCCATTAAACCTGGTTTCGCTCAATATTTTAGAGAATAACGCATGTTAGGTCTAGGTTAGGTCTGGGATTTGCTCTCATTAGGCTCATTCTTTCGCATATTTCTCATACTTGATGGCTAGATCATGGGCTTTTTCTGGATTGCATCACGTAGTAAAGTGGTACCACACTGAAACATTCAATGAAACCTGGTCCGGATAAAAATTTTAGAGGATAACGCATGTTAGGTCTAGGTTAGGTCTAAGTTTTGCCCTCATCAGGCTCACAGTTTCGCGTTTTTCACATACTTGTCGAACAGATCCTGGGTTTTTTCTGGTTTGGATCACGTAGTAATGTGGTACCACACTGAAACATTCAACTAAACCTGGTCTTGATAAATATTTTAGAGGATAACGCATGTTAGGTCTGGGATAGGTCTGGGATTAGCCCTCATCAGACTCATACTTTCGCACACTTCGCATACTCGTTGACGAGATCCTGGTTTTTTTTCTAGTTTGGATCACGTAGTAATGTGGTACCACACTGAAACAGGTCGATTAAACCTGGTTTCGATCAATATTTTTGAGGATAACGCATGTTAGGTCTGGGATAGGTCTGGGATTAGCCCTCATCAGACTCATACTTTCGCTTTCTTCACATACTTGTTGAACGGATCCTGGGCTTTTTCTGGATTGCATCACGTAGTAATGTAGTACCACACTGCAACAGTCAATGAAACCTGGTTTCCATCAATATTTTAGAGGACAACGCAAGTTAGGTCTAGGTAAGGCCTGAGATTTTCACTGATCAGACTCATACATTCGCATTCTACACATACTTGTTGAACGGATCCTGGGTTTCTTCTGGTTTGGATCACGTAGTAATGTGGTTCCACACTGAACATTCAATTAAACCTGGTCTTGATAAATATTTTACAGGATAACGCATGTTAGGTCTGGGTTACGTCTAGGATTTGCCCTCATCAGGCTCATACTTTCGCATATTTCTCATACTTCATGGCTAGATCCTGGGCTGTTTCTGCATTGTATCACGTAGTAATGTGGTACCATGCTGAAACAGTCAATTAAACCTGGTTTCGATCAATATTTTATAAAATAACGCAAGTTAGGTCTGGGATAGGTCTAGGATTTGCCCTCATCAGGCTCTTACTATCGCATATTTCTCATACTTCATGGCTAGATCCTGGACTATTTCTGGATTGGATCACGTAGTAAAGTGGTACCATACTGAAACATTCAATGAAACCTGTTCTGGATAAATATTTTAGAGGATAACGCATCTTAGGTCTGGGTTAGGTCTAAGATTTGCCCTCATCAGGCTCACAGTTTCGCGTTTTTCACATACTTGTTAAACAGATCCTGGGTTTTTTCTGGTTTGGATCACGTAGTAATGTGGGTCCACACTGAAACAATCAATTAAACCTGGTCTTGATAAATATTTTAGAGGATAACGCATGTTAGGCCTGGGTTAGGTCTGGGATTTGCCCTCATCAGACTCATACTTTCGCACACTTCACATACTCGTTGAACAGATCCTGCGTTATTTTCTGGTTTGGATCACATAGTAATGTGGTGCCGCACTGAAACAGACGATTAAACCTGGTTTCGATCAATATCTTAGAGGATAACGAAGGTTAAGTCTGGGATTGGTCTGGGATTTGACCTCATCAGGCTCATACTTTCGCGTTTTTCACATACTTGTAGAACAGATCCTGGGTTTTTTCTGGTTTGGATCCCGTAGTAGTGTGGTACCACCCTGAAACAGTCCATCAAACCTGGTTTCGCTCAATATTTTAGAGAATAACGCATGTTAGGTCAAGGTTAGGTCTAAGATTTGCCCTCATCAGGCTCACAGTTTCGAGTTTTTCACATACCTGTTGAACAGATCCTGGGTTTTTTCTGGTTCGGATCACGAAGTAGTGTGGTACCACACTGAAAGAGTCCATTAAACCTGGTTTCGCTCAATATTTTAGAGGATAACGCATGTTAGGTCTAGGTTAGGTCTGGGATTTGCTCTCATTAGGCTCATTCTTTCGCATATTTCTCATACTTGATGGCTAGATCATGGGCTTTTTCTGGATTGCATCACGTAGTAATGTAGTACCACACTGACACAGTCAATGAAACCTGATTTCCATCAATATTTTAGAGGACAACGCAAGTTAGGTCTAGGTAAGGCCTGAGATTTTCACTGATCAGACTCATACTTTCGCCTTCTTCACATGCATGTTGAACGGATCCTGGGTTTTTTCTGGATTGCATCACGTAGTAATGAAGTACAACACTGAAACAGTCAATTAAACCTGGTTTCCATCAATATCTTAGAGGACAACGCAAGTTAGGTCTGGGATAGGTCTGGGATTAGCCCTCATCAGACTCATACTTTCGCTCACTTCGCATACTCGTTGACGAGATCCTGGGTTTTTTTCTAGTTTGGATCACGTAGTAATGTGGTACCACACTGAAACAGTCGATTAAACCTGGTTTCGATCAATATTTTTGAGGAAAACGCATGTTAGGTCTGGGATAGGTCTGGGATTAGCCCTCATCAGACTCATACTTTCGCTTTCTTCACATACTTGGTGAACGGATCCTGGGCTTTTTCTGGATTGCATCACGTAGTAATGTAGTACCACACTGAAACAGTCAATGAAACCTGGTTTCCATCAATATTTTAGAGGACAACGCAAGTTAGGTCTAGGTAAGGCCTGAGATTTTCACTGATCAGACTCATACATTCGCATTCTTCACATACTTGTTGAACGGATCCTGGGTTTCTTCTGGTTTGGATCACGTAGTAATGTGGTACCACACTGAACATTCAAATAAACCTGGTCTATGATAAATATTTTAGAGGATAACGCATGTTAGGTCTGGGTTAGGTCTAGGATTTGCCCTCATCAGGCTCATACTTTCGCATATTTCTCATACTTCATGGCTAGATCCTGGGCTGTTTCTGCATTGTATCACGTAGTAATGTGGTACCATGCTGAAACAGTCAATTAAACCTGGTTTCGATCAATATTTTAGAAGATAACGCAAGTTAAGTCTGGGATTGGTCTGGGATTTGACCTCATCAGACTCATACTTTCGCTCACTTCGCATACTCGTTGACGAGATCCTGGGTTTTTTTCTAGTTTGGATCACGTAGTAATGTGGTACCACACTAAAACAGTCAATTAAACCTAGTTTCGATCAATATTTTTGTGGATCACGCAAGCTAGGTCTGGGATAGGTCTGGGATTAGCCCTCATCAGACTCATACTTTCGCACACTTCACATACTCGTTGACAAGATCCTGGGTTTTTTTCTGGTTTGGATCACGTAGTAATGTGGTTCCACACTGAAACAGTCGATTAAACTTGGTTTCGATCAATATTTTAGAGGATAGCGCAAGTTAGGTCTGGGATAGGTCTGGGATTTGCCCTCATCAGGCTCATACTTTCGCGTTTTTCACATACTTGTTGAACGGATCCTGGGTTTTTTCTGGTTTGGGTCACGTAGTAATGTGGGACCACACTGGAACAGTCAATTAAACCTGGTTTCGACCAATATTTTAGAGAATAATTCATGTTAGGTCTAGGTTAGGTCTGGGATTTGCTCTCATCAGGCTCATACTTTCGCACACTTCACATACTTGTTGAACGGATCCTGGGTTTTTTCTGGTTTGGATCACGTAGTAATGCTGGGTCCACACTGAAACAATCAATTAAACCTGGTCTTGATAAATATTTTAGAGGATAACACATGTTAGGTCTGGGATAGGTCTGGGATTTGCCCTCATCAGACTCATACTTTCGCACACTTCACATACTCGTTGAACAGATCCTGCGTTATTTTCTGGTTTGGATCACATAGTAATGTGGTACCGCACTGAAACAGACGATTAAACCTGGTTTCGATCAATATCTTAGAGGATAACGAAAGTTAAGTCTGGGATTGGTCTGGGATTTGACCTCATCAGGCTCATACTTTCGCGTTTTTCACATACTTGTTGAACAGATCCTGGGTTTTTTCTGGTTTGGATCCCGTAGTAGTGTGGTACCACACTGAAACAGTCCATCAAACCTGGTTTCGCTCAATATTTTAGAGGATAACGCATGTTAGGTCTAGGTTAGTTCTGGGATTTGCTCTCATTAGGCTCATTCTTTCGCATATTTCTCATACTTGATGGCTAGATCATGGGCTTTTTCTGGATTGCATCACGTAGTAATGTAGTACCACACTGACACAGTCAATGAAACCTGATTTCCATCAATATTTTAGAGGACAACGCAAGTTAGGTCTAGGTAAGGCCTGAGATTTTCACTGATCAGACTCATACTTTCGCCTTCTTCACATACTTGTTGAACGGATCCTGGGTTTTTTCTGGTTTGGAACACGTAGTAATGTGGTACCACACTGAAACATTCAATTAAACCTGGTCTTGATAAATATTTTAGAGAATAACGCATGTTAGGTCTGGGTTAGTTCTAGGATTTGCCCTCATCAGGCTCACACTTTCGCATATTTCTCATACTTCATGGCTAGATCCTGGGCTGTTTCTGCATTGTATCACGTAGTAATGTGGTACCACGCTGAAACAGCCAATTAAACCTGGTTTCGATCAATATTTTAGAAAATAACGCAAGTTAGGTCTGGGATAGGTCTAGGATTTGCCCTCATCAGGCTCTTACTATCGCATATTTCTCATACTTCATGCCTAGATCCTGGGCTATTTCTGGATTGGATCACGTAGTAAAGTGGTACCACACTGAAACATTCAATGAAACCTGTTCTGGATAAATATTTTAGACGATAACGCATCTTAGGTCTGGGTTAGGTCTAAGATTTGCCCTCATCTGGCTCACAGTTTCGCGTTTTTCACATACTTGTTAAACAGATCCTGGGTTTTTTCTGGTTTGGATCACGTAGTAATGTGGTACCACACTAAAACATTCAATTAAACCTGGTCTTGATAAATATTTTGGAGGATAACGCATGTTATGTTTGGGTTAGGTCTAGGATTTGTCCTCATCAGGCTCATACATTCGCATATTTCACATACTTCATGGCTAGATCCTGGGCTGTTTTTGGATTGAATCACGTAGTAATGTGGGACCACACTGAAACAGTCAATTAAACCTGGTTTCGATCAATATTTTAGAGGATAACGCAAGTTAGGTCTGGGATAGGTCTGGGATTTGCCCTCATCAGGCTCATACTTTCGCGTTTTTCACATACTTGTTGAACGGATCCTGGGTTTTTTCTGGTTTGGGTCACGTAGTAATGTGGGACCACACTGAAACAGTCAATTAAACCTGGTTTCGACCAATATTTTAGAGAATAATTCATGTTAGGTCTAGGTTAGGTCTGGGATTTGCTCTCATCAGGCTCATACTTCCGCACACTTCACATACTTGTTGAACGGATCCTGGGTTTTTTCTGGTTTGGATCACGTAGTAGTGTGGTACCACACTGAAACAATCAATTAAACCAGGTCTTGATAAATATTTTAGAGGATAACGCATGTTAGGTCTGGGATAGGTCTGGGATTTGCCCTCATCAGACTCATACTTTCGCACACTTCACATACTCGTCGAACAGACCCTGCGTTATTTTCTGGTTTGGATCACATAGTAATGAGGTACCACACTGAAACATTCAATTAAACCTGGTCTTGATAAATATTTTAGAGGATAACGCATGTTAGGTCTGGGTTAGGTCTAGGATTTGCCCTCATCAGGCTCATACTTTCGCATATTTCTCATACTTCATGGCTAGATCCTGGGCTATTTCTGGATTGGATCACGTAGTAAAGTGGTACCACACTGAAGCATTCAATGAAACCTGGTCTGGATAAATATTTTAGAGGATATCGCATCTTAGGTCTGGGTTAGGTCTAAGATTTGCCCTCATCAGGCTCACAGTTTCGCGTTTTTCACATACTTGTTGAACAGATCCTGGGTTTTTTCTGGTTTGGATCACGTAGTAATGTGGTACCACACTAAAACAGTCAATTAAACCTGGTTTCGACCAATATTTTAGAGAATAATTCATGTTAGGTCTAGGTTAGGTCTGGGATTTTCACTCATCAAACACATACTTTCGCATTCTTCACATATTTGTTGAACGGATCCTGGGTTTTTTCTGGTTTGGATCACGTAGTAATGTGGGTCCACACTGAAACAATCAATTAAACCTGGTCTTGATAAATATTTTAGAGGATAACGCATGTTAGGTCTGGGATAGGTCTGGGATTTGCCCTCATCAGACTCATACTTTCGCACACTTCACATACTCGTCGAACAGACCCTGCGTTATTTTCTGGTTTGGATCACGTAGTAAAGTAGTACTACACTGAAACATTCAATGAAACCTGGTCTGGATAAAAATTTTAGAGGATAACGCGTGTTAGGTCAAGGTTAGGTCTAAGATTTGCCCTCATCAGGCTCACAGTTTCGCGTTTTTCGCATACTTGTCGAACAGATCCTGGGTTTTTTCTGGTTTGGATCACGTAGTAATGTGGTACCACACTGAAACATTCAATTAAACCTGGTCTTGATAAATATTTTAGAGGATAACGCATGTTAGGTCTGGGATAGGTCTGGGATTAGCCCTCATCAGACTCATACTTTCGCTCACTTCGCATACTCGTTGACGAGATCCTGGGTTTTTTTCTAGTTTGGATCACGTAGTAATGTGGTACCACACTGAAACAGTCGATTAAACCTGGTTTCGATCAATATTTTTGAGGAAAACGCATGTTAGGTCTGGGATAGGTCTGGGATTAGCCCTCATCAGACTCATACTTTCGCTTTCTTCACATACTTGTTGAACGGATCCTGGGCTTTTTCTGGATTGCATCACGTAGTAATGTAGTACCACACTGAAACAGTCAATGAAACCTGGTTTCCATCAATATTTTAGAGGACAACGCAAGTTAGGTCTAGGTAAGGCCCGAGATTTTCACTGATCAGACTCATACATTCGCATTCTTCACATACTTGTTGAACGGATCCTGGGTTTCTTCTGGTTTGGATCACGTAGTAATGTGGTACCACACTGAACATTCAAATAAACCTGGTCTATGATAAATATTTTAGAGGATAACGCATGTTAGGTCTGGGTTAGGTCTAGGATTTGCCCTCATCAGACTCATACTTTCGCACACTTCACATACTCGTTGAACAGATCCTGCGTTATTTTCTGGTTTGGATCACATAGTAATGTGGTACCGCACTGAAACAGACGATTAAACCTTGTTTCGATCAATATCTTAGAGGATAACGAAAGTTAAGTCTGGGGTTGGTCTGGGATTTGACCTCATCAGGCTCATACTTTCGCGTTTTTCACATACTTGTTGAACAGATCCTGGGTTTTTTCTGGTTTGGATCCCGTAGTAGTGTGGTACCACACTGAAACAGTCCATCAAACCTGGTTTCGCTCAATATTTTAGGGGATAACGCATGTTAGGTCAAGGTTAGGTCTAAGATTTGCCCTCATCAGGCTCACAGTTTCGAGTTTTTCACATACCTGTTGAACAGATCCTGGGTTTTTTCTGGTTTGGATCACGAAGTAGTGTGGTACCACACTGAAACAGTCCATTAAACCTGGTTTCGCTCAATATTTTAGAGGATAACGCATGTTAGGTCTAGGTTAGGTCTGGGATTTGCTCTCATTAGGCTCATTCTTTCGCATATTTCTCATACTTGATGGCTAGATCATGGGCTTTTTCTGGATTGCATCACGTAGTAATGTAGTACCACACTGACACAGTCAATGAAACCTGATTTCCATCAATATTTTAGAGGACAACGCAAGTTAGGTCTAGGTAAGGCCTGAGATTTTCACTGATCAGACTCATACTTTCGCCTTCTTCACATACTTGTTGAACGGATCCTGGGTTTTTTCTGGTTTGGAACACGTAGTAATGTGGTACCACACTGAAACATTCAATTAAACCTGGTCTTGATAAATATTTTAGAGAATAATGCATGTTAGGTCTGGGTTAGTTCTAGGATTTGCCCTCATCAGGCTCATACTTTCGCATATTTCTCATACTTCATGGGTAGATCCTGGGCTGTTTCTGCATTGTATCACGTAGTAATGTGGTACCACGCTGAAACAGTCAATTAAACATGGTTTCGACCAATATTTTAGAGGATAACGCAAGTTAGGTCTGGGACAGGTCCGGGATTTGGCCTCATCAGGCTCATACTTTCGCGTTTTTCACATACTTGTTGAACAGATCCTGGGTTTTTTCTGGTTTGGGTCACGTAGTAGTGTGATATCACACTGAAACATTCAATTAAACTTGGTCTTGATAAACATTTTAGAGGATAACGCATGTTAGGTCTGGGTTAGGTCTAGGATTTGCCCTCATCAGGCTCATTCTTTCGCATATTTCTCATACTTGATGGCTAGATCCTGGGCTTTTTCTGGATTGCATCACGTAGTAATGAAGTACAACACTGAAACAGTCAATTAAACCTGGTTTCGATCAATATTTTAGAGGATAACGCAAGTTAGGTCTAGGTTAGGCCTGGGATTTGCCCTCATCAGGGTCATACTTTCGCAGTTTTAACATACATGTTGACCTGATCGAGGGTTTTTTCTGCTTTGGATCACGTAGTAAAGTGGTACCACACTGAAACATTCAATTAAACCTGGTCTTGATAAATATTTTAGAGGATAACGCATGTTAGGTCTAGGTTAGGTCTGGGATTTGCTCTCATCAGGGTCATTCTTTCGCTTATTTCTCATACTTGATGGCTAGATCCTGGGCTTTTTCTGGATTGCATCACGTAGTAATGAAGTACAACACTGAAACAGTCAATTAAACCTGGTTTCCATCAATATCCTAGAGGACAACGCAAGTTAGGTCTGGCATAGGTCTGGGATTCGCCCTCATCAGGCTCATACTTTCGCGATTTTCACATACTTGTTGAACAGATCCTGGGTTTTTTCTGGTTTTTATCACGTAGTAATGAAGTACAACACTGAAACAGTCAATTAAACCTGGTTTCCATCAATATCTTAGAGGATAACGCAAGTTAAGTCTGGGACTGGTCTGGGATTTGACCTCATCAGACTCATACGTTCGCATCCTTCTCATACTTGTTGAACTGATCCTGGGATTTTTCTGGTCTGGATCACGTAGTAATGTGGTACCACACTGAAACAGTTGATTAAACCAGGTTTGGATCAATATTTTTGAGGATAACGCATGTTAGGCTTGGGTTAGGTCTAGGATTTGCCGTCAGCAGGCTCATACTTTCGCATATCTCTCACACTTCATGGCTAGATCCTGGGCTGTTTCTGGATTGTATCACGTAGTAATGTGGTACCACGCTGAAACAGTCAATTAAACCTGGTTTCGATCAATATTTTAGAGGATAACGCAAGTTAGGTCTGGCATAGGTCTGGGATTCGCCCTCATCAGGCTCATACTTTCGCGTTTTTCACATACTTGTTGAACAGATCCTGGGTTTTTTCTGGTTTGTATCACGTAGTAGTGTGGTACCACACTGAAACAGATCATTAAACCTGGTTTGGATGAATATCTTAGAGGATAACGCATGTAAGGTCTAGGTTAGCCCTGGGATTTCCACTCATCAGACTCATACGTTCGCATCCTTCTCATACTTGTTGAACTGATCCTGGGATTTTTCTGGTCTGGATCACGTAGTAATGTGTGACCACACTGAAACAGTCAATTAAACCTGGTTTCGATCAATATTTTAGAGAATAATTCATGTTAGGTCTAGGTTAGGTCTGGGATTTGCTCCCATCAGACTCATACTTGCGCATTCTTCACATACTCGTTGAACAGATCCTGGGTTATTTTCTGGTTTGGATCACATAGTAATGTGGTACCACACTGAAACAGTCGATTAAACCAGGTTTCGATCAATATTTTTGAGGATAACGCATGTTAGGTCTAGGTTAGGCCTGGGATTTTCACTCATCAGACTCATACTTTCGCAGTTTTAACATACATGTTCACCTGATCGAGGGTTTTTTCTGCTTTGGATCACGTAGTAAAGTGGTACCACACTGAAACAGTCCATTAAACCTGGTTTGCATCAATATTTTAGAGGATAACGCAAGTTAAGTCTAGGTTAGGCCTGGGATTTGCCCTCATCAGGATCATACTTTCGCAGTTTTAACATACATGTTCACCTGATCGAGGGTTTTTTCTGCTTTGGATCACGTAGTAAAGTGGTACCACACTGAAACAGTCCATTAAACCTGGTTTGCATCAATATTTTAGAGGATAACGCATGTTAGGTCTAGGTTAGCCCCGAGATTTTCAATCATCAGACTCATACTTTCGCATTCACCACATACTTGTTGAACGGATCCTGGGTTTTTTCTGGTTTGGTTCACGTAGTAATGTGGTACCACACTGAAACATTCAATTAAACCTGGTCATGATAAATATTTTAGAGGATAATTCATGTTAGGTCTAGGTTAGGTCTGGGATTTGCTCTCACCAGGCTCGTTCTTTCGCATATTTCTCATACTTGATGGCTAGATCCTGGGCTTTTTCTGGATTGCATCACGTAGTAATGAAGTACAACACTGAAACAGTCAATTAAACCTGGTTTCCATCAATATCTTAGAGGACAACGCATGTTAGGTCTGGGATAGGTCTGGGATTTGACCTCATCAGACTCATACTTTCGCACACTTCACATACTCGTTGAACAGATCCTGGGTTATTTTCTGGTTTGGATCACATAGTAATGTGGTACCACACTGAAACAGTCGATTAAACCTGGTTTCGTTCAATATTTTATAGAATAATTCATGTTAGGTCTAGGTTAGGTCTGGGATTTGCTCTCATCAGGCTCATTCTTTCGCATATTTCTCATACCTTATGGCTAGATCCTGGGCTGTTTCTGGATTGTATGACGTAGTAATGTGGTACCACGCTGTAACAGCGAATTAAACCAGGTTTCGATCAATAGTTTTGAGGATAACGCATGTTAGGTCTAGGTTAGGCCTGGGAGTTTCACTCATCAGACTCATACTTTCGCATTCTTCACGTACTTGTTGAACGGATCCTGGGTTTTTTCTGGTTTGGATCACGTAGTAATGTGGGACCACACTGAATCAGTCAATTAAACCTGGTTTCGACCAATATTTTAGAGAATAATTCATGTTATGTCTAGGTTAGGTCTGCGATTTTCTCTCATCAGGCTCATTCTTTCGCATATTTCTCATATTTGATGGCTAGATCCTGGGCTTTTTCTGGATTGCATCACGTAGAAATGAAGTACAACACTGAAACAGTCAATTAAACCTGGTTTCCATCAATATTTTAGAGGACAACGCAAGTTAGGTCTAGGTTAGGCCTGGGATTTGCCCTCATCAGGATCATACTTTCTCAGTTTTAACATACATCTTCACCTGATCGAGGGTTTTTTCTGCTTTGGATCACGTAGTAAAGTGGTACCACACTGAAACAGTCCATTAAACCTGGTTTGCATCAATATTTTAGAGGATAACGCATGTTAGGTCTAGGTTAGCCCCGAGATTTTCACTCATCAGACTCATACTTTCGCATTCACCACATACTTGTTGAACGGATCCTGGGTTTTTTCTGGTTTGGTTCACGTGGTAATGTGGTACCACACTGAAACATTCAATGAAACCAGGTCTGGATAAATATTATAGAGGATAACGCAAGTTAGGTCTGGGATAGGTCTGGGATTAGCCCTCATCAGACTCATACTTTCGCTTTCTTCACATACTTGTTGAACAGATCCTGTGTTATTTTCTGGTTTGGATCACATAGTAATGTGGTACCACACTGAAACAGTCGATTAAACCAGGTTTCGGTCAATATTTTTGAGGATAACGCATGTTAGGTCTAGGTTAGGTCTGGGATTTTCACTCATCAGACTCATACTTTCGCATTCTTCACATACTTGTTGAACGGATCCTGGGTTTTTTCTGGATTGGATCACGTAGTAATGTGGTACCACACTGAAACATTCAATGAAACCTGGTCTGGATAAATATTTTAGAGGATAACGCTGGTTAGGTCTGGGATAGGTCTGGGATTAGCCCTCATCAGACTCATACTTTCGCACACTTCACATACTCGTTGAACAGATCCTGGATTTTTTTCTGGTTTGGATCACGTAGTAATGTGGTAACACACTGAAACAGTCGATTAAACCTGGTTTCGATCAATATTATTGAGGATAACGCATGTTAGGTCTAGGTCAGGTCTAGGATTTGCCCTCATCAGGCTCATACTTTCTCATATTTCTCATACTTCATGGCTGGATCCTGGGCAATTTCTGGATTGGATCACGTAGTAATGTGGTACCACACTGAAACAGTCAATTAAACCTGGTTTCGAACAATATTTTAAAGAATAATTCATGTTAGGTCTAGGTTAGGTCTGGGATTTGCTCTCATCAGGCTCATTCTTTCGCACACTTCACATACTCGTTGAACAGATCCTGGGTTTTTTTCTGGTTTGGATCACGTAGTAATGTGGCAACACACTGAAACAGTCGATTAAACCTGGTTTCGATCAATATTTTTGAGGATAACGCATGTTAGGTCTAGGTCAGGTCTAGGATTTGCCCTCATCAGGCTGATACTTTCTCATATTTCTCATACTTCATGGCTGGATCCTGGGCTATTTCTGGATTGGATCACGTAGTAATGTGGTACCACACTGAAACAGTCAATTAAACCTGGTTTCGATCAATATTTTAAAGAATAATTCATGTTAGGTCTAGGTTAGGTCTGGGATTTGCTCTCATCAGGCTCATTCTTTCGCATATTTCTCATACATGTTGAACAGATCCTGGGTTTTTTCTGGTTTGGATCACGTAGTAATGTGGGACCACACTGAAACAATCAATTAAACCTGGTTTCCATCAATATCTTAGAGGACAACGCAAGTTAGGTCTGGGATAGGTCTGGGATTAGCCCTCATCAGACTCATACTTTCGCTTTCTTCACATACTCGTTGAACAGATCCTGTGTTATTTTCTGGTTTGGATCACATAGTAATGTGGTACCACACTGAAACAGTCGATTAAACCAGGTTTCGATCAATATTTTTGAGGATAACGCATGTTAGGTCTAGGTTAGGTCTGGGATTTTCACACATCAGACTCATACTTTCGCATTCTCCACATACTTGCTGAACGGATCCTGGGTTTTTTCTGGATTGGATCACGTAGTAATGTGGTACCACACTGAAACATTCAATGAAACCTGGTCTGGATAAATATTTTAGAGGATAACGCAAGTTAGGTCTGGGATAGGTCTGGGATTAGCCCTCATCAGACTCATACTTTCGCACACATCACATACTCGTTGAACAGATCGTGGGTTTTTTTCTGGTTTGGATCACGTAGTAATGTGGTAACACACTGAAACAGTCGATTAAACCTGGTTTCGATCAATATTATTGAGGATAACGCATGTTAGGTCTAGGTCAGGTCTAGGATTTGCCCTCATCAGGCTCATACTTTCTCATATTTCTCATACTTCATGGCTGGATCCTGGGCAATTTCTGGATTGGATCACGTAGTAATGTGGTACCACACTGAAACAGTCAATTAAACCTGGTTTCGATCAATATTTTAAAGAATAATTAATGTTAGGTCTAGGTTAGGTCTGGGATTTGCTCTCATCAGGCTCATTCTTTCGCATATTTCTCATACATGTTGAACAGATCCTGGGTTTTTTCTGGTTTGGATCACGTAGTAATGTGGGACCACACTGAAACAATCAATTAAACCTGGTTTCCATCAATATTTTAGAGGACAACGCAAGTTAGGTCTGGGATAGGTCTGGGATTCGCCCTCATCACGCTCATACTTTCGCGTTTTTCACATACTTGTTGAACAGATCCTGGGTTTTTTCTGGTTTGTATCACGTAGTAGTGTGGTACCACACTGAACCAGTCCATTAAACCTGGTTTGGATCAATTGTTTAGAGGATAACGCATGCTAGGTCTAGGTTAGCCCTGGGATTTTCACTCATCAGACTCATACTTTCGCATTCTTCTCATACTTGTTGAACTGATCCTGGGATTTTTCTGGTTTGGATCACGTAGTAATGTGGTACCACACTGAAACAGTCGATTAAACCTGGTTTCGATCTATATTTTAGAGAATAATTCTTGTTAGGTCTAGGTTAGGTCTGGGATTTGCTCTCATCAGGCTCGTTCTTTCGCATATTTCTCATACTTGATGGCTAGATCCTGGGCTTTTTCTGGATTGCATCACGTAGTAATGAAGTACAACACTGAAACAGTCAATTAAACCTGGTTTCCATCAATATCTTAGAGGACAACGCAAGTTAGGTCTGGGATAGGTCTGGGATTTGACCTCATCAGACTCATACTTTCGCACACTTCACATACTCGTTGAACAGATCCTGGGTTATTTTCTGGTTTGGATCACATAGTAATGTGGTACCACACTGAAACGGTCGATTAACCCTGGTTTCGATCAATATTTTAGAGAATAATTCATGTTAGGTCTAGGTTAGGTCTGGGATTTGCTCTCATCAGGCTCATTCTTTCGCATATTTCTCATACTTGATGGCTAGATCCTGGGCTGTTTCTGGATTGTATGACGTAGTAATGTGGTACCACGCTGAAACAGCGAATTAAACCTGGTTTCGATCAATATTTTAGAGGATAACGCAAGTTAGGTCTAGGTTAGGCCTGGGACTTGCCCTCATCAGGGTCATACTTTCGCAGTTTTAACATACATGTTGACCTGATCGAGGGTTTTTTCTGCTTTGGATCACGTAGTAAAGTGGTACCACACTGAAACATTCAATTAAACCTGGTCTTGATAAATATTTTAGAGGATAACACATGTTAGGTTTGGGTTAGGTCTAGGATTTGCCCTCATCAGGCTCATACTTTCGCATATTTCTCATACTTCATGGCTAGATCCTGGGCTGTTTCTGGATTGTATCACGTAGTAACGTGGTACCACGCTGAAACAGTCAATTAAACCTGGTTTCGATCAATATTTTAGAGGATAACGCAAGTTAGGTCTGGCATAGGTCTGGGATTCGCCCTCATCAGGCTCATACTTTCGCATTCTTCTCATACTTGTTGAACTGATCGTGGGTTTTTTCTGGTTTGTATCACGTAGTAATGTGGTACCACACTGAAACAGTCGATTAAACCTGGTTTCGATCAATATTTTAGAGAATAATTCATGTTAGGTCTAGGTTAGGTCTGGGATTTGCTCTCATCAGGCTCGTTCTTTCGCATATTTCTCATACTTGATGGCTAGATCCTGGGCTTTCTCTGGATTGCATCACGTAGTAATGAAGTACAACACTGAAACAGTCAATTAAACCTGGTTTCCATCAATATCTTAGAGGACAACGCAAGTTAGGTCTGGGATAGGTCTGGGATTTGACCTCATCAGACTCATACTTTCGCACACTTCACATACTCGTTGAACAGATCCTGGGTTATTTTCTGGTTTGGATCACATAGTAATGTGGTACCACACTGAAACAGTCGATTAACCCTTGTTTCGATCAATATTTTGGAGGATAACGCAAGTTAAGTCTGGGATTGGTCTGGGATTTGACCTCATCAGACTCATACTTTCGCACACTTCACATACTCGTTGAACAGATCCTGGGTTACTTTCTGGTTTGGATCACATAGTAATGTGGTACCACACTGAAACAGTCGATTAAACCAGGTTTCGATCAATATTTTTGAGGATAACGCATGTTAGGTCTAGTTTAGGCCTGGGATTTTCACTCATCAGACTCATACTTTCGCATTCTTCACATACTTGTAGAACGGGTCCTGGGTTTTTTCTGGTTTGAATCACGGAGTAATGTGGGACCACACTGAAACAGTCAATTAAACCTGGTCTTGATAAATATTTTAGAGGACAACGCATGTTAAGTCTGGGTCAGGTCTAGAATTTGCCCTCATCATGCTCATACTTTCGCATCTTTCTCATACATCATGGCTAGATCCTGGGCTATTTCTGGATTGTATCACGTAGTAATGTGGTACCACGCTGAAACAGTCGATTAAACCTGGTATCGATCAATATTTTAGAGGATAACGCATGTTAGGTCTAGGTTAGGCCTGGGATTTTCACTCATCAGACTCATACTTTCGCATTCTTCACATACTTGTTGAACGGAACCTGTGTTTTTTCTGGTTTGGATCCCGTAGTAGTGTGGTATCACACTGAAACAGTCCATTAAACCTGGTTTCGCTCAATATTTTAGAGGATAACGCATGTTAGGTCTAGGTCAGGCCTGGGATTTTCACTCATCAGACTCATACTTTCGCATTCTTCACATACTTGTTGAACGGATGCTGGGTTTTTTCTGGTTTGGATCACGTAGTAATGTGGGTCCACACTGAAACAATCAATTAAACCTGGTCTTGATAAATATTTTAGAGGATAACGCATGTTAGGTCTGGGATAGGTATGGGATTTGCCCTCACCAGACTCATACTTTCGCATTCTTCACATACTTGTTGAACGGATCCTGGGTTTTTTCTGGTTTGGATCACGTTGTAATGTGGCACCACACTGAAACAGTCAATTAAACCTGGTTTCGATCAATATTTTAGAGAATAATTCATGTTAGGTCTAGGTTAGGTCTGGGATTTGCTCTCATCAGGCTCATTCTTTCGCATATTTCTCATACGTGTTGAACAGATCCTGGGTTTTTTCTGGTTTGGATCACGTAGTAATGTGGGGCCACACTGATACAATCAATTAAACCTGGTTTCCATCAATATTTTACAGGACAACGCAAGTTAGGTCTGGGATAGGTCTGGGATTTGCCCTCATCAGGCTCATACTTTCGCGTTTTTCACATACTTGTTGAACAGATCCTGGGTTTTTTCTGGTTTGGATCCCGTAGTAGTGTGGTACCACAATAAAACAGTCAATTAAACCAGGTCTGGATAAATATTATAGAGGATAACGCAAGTTAGGTCTGGGATAGGTCTGGGATTAGCCCTCATCAGACTCATACTTTCGCTTTCTTCACATACTCGTTGAACAGATCCTGTGTTATTTTCTGGTTTGGATCACATAGTAATGTGGTACCACACTGAAACATTCAATGAAACCAGGTCTGGATAAATATTTTAGAGGATAACGCTGGTTAGGTCTGGGATAGGTCTGGGATTAGCCCTCATCAGACTCATACTTTCGCACACTTCACATACTCGTTGAACGGATCCTGGGTTTTTTTCTGGTTTGGATCACGTAGTAATGTGGTAACACACTGAAACAGTCGATTAAACCTGGTTTCGATTAATATTATTGAGGATAACGCATGTTAGGACTAGGTCAGGTCTAGGATTTGCCCTCATCAGGCTCATACTTCCTCATATTTCTCATACTTCATGGCTAGATCCTGGGCTGTTTCTGGTTTGTATCACGTAGTAATGTGGTACCACGTTGAAACAGTCAATTAAACCTGGTTTCGATCAATATTTTAGAGGATAACGCAAGTTAGGTCTGGGATAGGTCTGGGATTAGCCCTCATCAGACTCATACTTTCGCACACATCACATACACGTTGAACAGATCGTGGGTTTTTTTCTGGTTTGGATCACGTAGTAATGTGGTAACACACTGAAACAGTCGATTAAACCTGGTTTCGATCAATATTATTGAGGATAACGCATGTTAGGTCTAGGTCAGGTCTAGGATTTGCCCTCATCAGGCTCATACTTTCTCATATTTCTCATACTTCATGGCTGGATCCTGGGCTATTTCTGGATTGGATCACGTAGTAATGTGGTACCACACTGAAACAGTCAATTAAACCTGGTTTCGATTAATATTTTAGAGAATAATTCATGTTAGGTCTGGGTTAGGTCTGGGATTTGCTCTCATCAGGCTCATTCTTTCGCATATTTCTCATACATGCTGAACAGATCCTGGGTTTTTTCTGGTTTGGATCACGTAGTAATGTGGGACCACACTGAAACAATCAATTAAACCTGGTTTCCATCAATATTTTAGAGGACAACGCAAGTTAGGTCTGGGATAGGTCTGGGATTAGCCCTCATCAGACTCATACTTTCGCTTTCTTCACATACTCGTTGAACAGATCCTGTGTTATTTTCTGGTTTGGATCACGTAGTAATGTGGTACCACACTGAAACAGTCAATTAAACCAGGTTTCGATCAATATTTTTGAGGATAACGCATGTTAGGTCTAGGTTAGGTCTGGGATTTTCACTCATCAGAGTCATACTTTCGCATTCTTCACATACTTGTTGAACTGACCCTGGGTTTTTTCTGGATTGGATCACGTAGTAATGTGGTACCACACTGAAACATTAAATGAAACCTGGTCTGGATAAATATTTTAGAGGATAACGCAAGTTAGGTCTGGGATAGGTCTGGGATTAGCCCTCATCAGACTCATACTTTCGCACACTTCACATACTCGTTGAACGGATCCTGGGTTTTTTTCTGGTTTGGATCACGT
Source organism: Colletes latitarsis (assembly GCF_051014445.1). Lineage (NCBI taxonomy): Eukaryota > Metazoa > Arthropoda > Insecta > Hymenoptera > Colletidae > Colletes > Colletes latitarsis. The sequence continues at coordinate 6,141,228 of NW_027488373.1, read as the reverse complement.
AGTAATGTGGTAACACACTGAAACAGTCGATTAAACCTGGTTTCGATTAATATTATTGAGGATAACGCATGTTAGGACTAGGTCAGGTCTAGGATTTGCCCTCATCAGGCTCATACTTTCTCATATTTCTCATACTTCATGGCTAGATCCTGGGCTGTTTCTGGTTTGTATCACGTAGTAATGTGGTACCACGTTGAAACAGTCAATTAAACCTGGTTTCGATCAATATTTTAGAGGATAACGCAAGTTAGGTCTGGCATAGGTCTGGGATTCGTCCTCATCACGCTCATACTTTCGCGTTTTTCACATACTTGTTGAAGAGATCCTGGGTTTTTTCTGGTTTGTATCACGTAGTAGTGTGGTACCACACTGAACCAGTCCATTAAACCTGGTTTGGATCAATTGTTTAGAGGATAACGCATGCTAGGTCTAGGTTAGCCCTGGGATTTTCACTCATCAGACTCATACTTTCGCATTCTTCTCATACTTGTTGAACTGATCCTGGGATTTTTCTGGTTTGGATCACGTAGTAATGTGGTACCACACTGAAACAGTCGAGTAAACCTGGTTTCGATCAATATTTTAGAGAATAATTCTTGTTAGGTCTAGGTTAGGTCTGGGATTTGCTCTCATCAGGCTCGTTCTTTCGCATATTTCTCATACTTGATGGCTAGATCCTGGGCTTTTTCTGGATTGCATCACGTAGTAATGAAGTACAACACTGAAACAGTCAATTAAACCTGGTTTCCATCAATATCTTAGAGGACAACGCAAGTTAGGTCTGGGATAGGTCTGGGATTTGACCTCATCAGACTCATACTTTCGCACACTTCACATACTCGTTGAACAGATCCTGGGTTATTTTCTGGTTTGGATCACATAGTAATGTGGTACCACACTGAAACGGTCGATTAACCCTGGTTTCGATCAATATTTTAGAGAATAATTCATGTTAGGTCTAGGTTAGGTCTGGGATTTGCTCTCATCAGGCCCATTCTTTCGCATATTTCTCATACTTGATGGCTAGATCCTGGGCTGTTTCTGGATTGTATGACGTAGTAATGTGGTACCACGCTGAAACAGCGAATTAAACCTGGTTTCGATCAATATTTTAGAGGATAACGCAAGTTAGGTCTAGGTTAGGCCTGGGACTTGCCCTCATCAGGGTCATACTTTCGCAGTTTTAACATACATGTTGACCTGATCGAGGGTTTTTTCTGCTTTGGATCACGTAGTAAAGTGGTACCACACTGAAACATTCAATTAAACCTGGTCTTGATAAATATTTTAGAGGATAACGCATGTTAGGTTTGGGTTAGGTCTAGGATTTGCCCTCATCAGGCTCATACTTTCGCATATTTCTCATACTTCATGGCTAGATCCTGGGCTGTTTCTGGATTGTATCACGTAGTAACGTGGTACCACCCTGGAACAGTCAATTAAACCAGGTTTCGATCAATATTTTAGAGGATAACGCAAGTTAGGTCTGGCATAGGTCTGGGATTCGCCCTCATCAGGCTCATACTTTCGCATTCTTCTCATACTTGTTGAACTGATCCTGGGTTTTTTCTGGTTTGTATCACGTAGTAATGTGGTACCACACTGAAACAGTCGATTAAACCTGGTTTCGATCAATATTTTAGAGAATAATTCATGTTAGGTCTAGGTTAGGTCTGGGATTTGCTCTCATCAGGCTCGTTCTTTCGCATATTTCTCATACTTGATGGCTAGATCCTGGGCTTTTTCTGGATTGCATCACGTAGTAATGAAGTACAACACTGAAACAGTCAATTAAACCTGGTTTCCATCAATATCTTAGAGGACAACGCAAGTTAGGTCTGGGATAGGTCTGGGATTTGACCTCATCAGACTCATACTTTCGCACACTTCACATACTCGTTGAACAGATCCTGGGTTACTTTCTGGTTTGGATCACATAGTAATGTGGTACCACACTGAAACAGTCGATTAAACCAGGTTTCGATCAATATTTTTGAGGATAACGCATGTTAGGTCTAGTTTAGGCCTGGGATTTTCACTCATCAGACTCATACTTTCGCATTCTTCACATACTTGTAGAACGGATCCTGGGTTTTTTCTGGTTTGGATCACGGAGTAATGTGGGACCACACTGAAACAGTCAATTAAACCTGGTCTTGATAAATATTTTAGAGGACAACGCATGTTAAGTCTGGGTCAGGTCTAGAATTTGCCCTCATCATGCTCATACTTTCGCATCTTTCTCATACATCATGGCTAGATCCTGGGCTATTTCTGGATTGTATCACGTAGTAATGTGGTACCACGCTGAAACAGTCGATTAAACCTGGTATCGATCAATATTTTAGAGGATAACGCATGTTAGGTCTAGGTTAGGCCTGGGATTTTCACTCATCAGACTCATACTTTCGCATTCTTCACATACTTGTTGAACGGATCCTGTGTTTTTTCTGGTTTGGATCCCGTAGTAGTGTGGTATCACACTGAAACAGTCCATTAAACCTGGTTTCGCTCAATATTTTAGAGGATAACGCATGTTAGGTCTAGGTCAGGCCTGGGATTTTCACTCATCAGACTCATACTTTCGCATTCTTCACATACTTGTTGAACGGATGCTGGGTTTTTTCTGGTTTGGATCACGTAGTAATGTGGGTCCACACTGAAACAATCAATTAAACCTGGTCTTGATAAATATTTTAGAGGATAGCGCATGTTAGGTCTGGGATAGGTATGGGATTTGCCCTCACCAGACTCATACTTTCGCACACTTCACATACTTGTTGAACAGATCCTGTGTTATTTTCTGGTTTGGATCACATAGTAATGTGGTACCACACTGAAACAGTCGATTAAACCAGGTTTCGATCAATATTTTAGAGGATAACGCATGTTAGGTCTAGGTTAGGCCTGGGATTTTCACTCATCAGACTCATACTTTCGCATTCTTCACATACTTGTTGAACGGATCCTGGGTTTTTTCTGGTTTGGATCACGTTGTAATGTGGGACCACACTGAAACAGTCAATTAAACCTGCTTTCGATCAATATTTTAGAGAATAATTCATGTTAGGTCTAGGTTAGGTCTGGGATTTGCTCTCATCAGGCTCATTCTTTCGCATATTTCTCATACATGTTGAACAGATCCTGGGTTTTTTCTGGTTTGAATCACGTAGTAATGTGGGGCCACACTGATACAATCAATTAAACCTGGTTTCCATCAATATTTTACAGGACAACGCAAGTTAGGTCTGGGATAGGTCTGGGATTTGCCCTCATCAGGCTCATACTTTCGCGTTTTTCACATACTTGTTGAACAGATCCTGGGTTTTTTCTGGTTTGGATCCCGTAGTAGTGTGGTACCACAATAAAACAGTCAATTAAACCTGGTTTCGATCAATATTTTAGAGGATATCGCAAGTTAGGTCTGGGATAGGTCTGGGATTTGCCCTCATCAGACTCACACTTTCGCATTCTTCACATACTTGTTGAACGGATGCTGGGTTTTTTCTGGTTTGGATCACGTAGTAATGTGGGTCCACACTGAAACAATCAATTAAATCTGGTCTTGATAAATATTTTAGAGGATGTCGCAAGTTAGGTCTGGGATAGGTCTGGGATTTGCCCTCATCAGACTCATACTTTCGCACACTTGACATACTCGTTGATCAGATCCTGGGTTTTTTTCGGGTTTGGATCACGTAGTAATGTGGTACCACACTGAAACATTCAATGAAACCAGGTCTGGATAAATATTATAGAGGATAACGCAAGTTAGGTCTGGGATAGGTCTGGGATCAGCCCTCATCAGACTCATACTTTCGCTTTCTTCACATACTCGTTGAACAGATCCTGTGTTATTTTCTGGTTTGGATCACATAGTAATGTGGTACCACACTGAAACATTCAATGAAACCAGGTCTGGATAAATATTTTAGAGGATAACGCTGGTTAGGTCTGGGATAGGTCTGGGATTAGCCCTCATCAGACTCATACTTTCGCACACTTCACATACTCGTTGAACGGATCCTGGGTTTTTTTCTGGTTTGGATCACGTAGTAATGTGGTAACACACTGAAACAGTCGATTAAACCTGGTTTCGATTAATATTATTGAGGATAACGCATGTTAGGACTAGGTCAGGTCTAGGATTTGCCCCCATCAGGCTCATACTTTCTCATATTTCTCATACTTCATGGCTGGATCCTGGGCTATTTCTGGATTGGATCACGTAGTAATGTGGTACCACGTTGAAACAGTCAATTAAACCTGGTTTCGATCAATATTTTAGAGGATAACGCAAGTTAGGTCTGGCACAGGTCTGGGATTCGCCCTCATCACGCTCATACTTTCGCGTTTTTCACATACTTGTTGAACAGATCCTGGGTTTTTTCTGGTTTGTATCACGTAGTAGTGTGGTACCACACTGAACCAGTCCATTAAACCTGGTTTGGATCAATTGTTTAGAGGATAACGCATGCTAGGTCTAGGTTAGCCCTGGGATTTTCACTCATCAGACTCATACTTTCGCATTCTTCTCATACTTGTTGAACAGATCCTGGGTTATTTTCTGGTTTGGATCACATAGTAATGTGGTACCACACTGAAACAGTCGATTAAACCAGGTTTCGATCAATATTTTAGAGGATAACGCATGTTAGGTCTAGGTTAGGCCTGGGATTTTCACTCATCAGACTCATACTTTCGCATTCTTCACATACTTGTTGAACGGATCCTGGGTTTTTTCTGGTTTGGATCACGTTGTAATGTGGGACCACACTGAAACAGTCAATTAAACCTGGTTTCGATCAATATTTTAGAGAATAATTCATGTTAGGTCTAGGTTAGGTCTGGGATTTGCTCTCATCAGGCTCATTCTTTCGCATATTTCTCATACATGTTGAACAGATCCTGGGTTTTTTCTGGTTTGGATCACGTAGTAATGTGGGACCACACTGAAACAATCAATTAAACCTGGTTTCCATCAATATTTTGGAGGACAACGCAAGTTAGGTCTGGGATAGGTCTGGGATTAGCCCTCATCAGACTCATACTTTCGCACACTTCACATACTCGTTGAACGGATCCTGGGTTTTTTTCTGGTTTGGATCACGTAGTAATGTGGTAACACACTGAAACAGTCGATTAAACCTGGTTTCGATTAATATTATTGAGGATAACGCATGTTAGGACTAGGTCAGGTCTAGGATTTGCCCCCATCAGGCTCATACTTTCTCATATTTCTCATACTTCATGGCTGGATCCTGGGCTATTTCTGGATTGGATCACGTAGTAATGTGGTACCACACTGAAACAGTCAATTAAACCTGGTTTCGATCAATATTTTAAAGAATAATTCATGTTAGGTCTAGGTTAGGTCTGGGATTTTCACTCATCAGACTCATACTTTCGCACACTTCACATACTTCTTGAACGGATCCTGGGTTTTTTCTGGTCTGGTTCACGTAGTAATGTGGTACGACACTGAAACATTCAATTAAACCTGGTCTTGATAAATATTTTAGAGGATAACGCATGTTAGGTCTGGGTCAGGTCTAGAATTTGCCCTCATCATGCTCATACTTTCGCATCTTTCTCATACATCATGGCTAGATCCTGGGCTATTTCTGGATTGTATCACGTAGTAATGTGGTACCACGCTGAAACAGTCAACTAAACCTGGTTTCGATCAATATTTTTGAGGATAATTCATGTTAGGTCTAGATTAGGTCTGGCAATTACTCTCATCAGGCTCATTCTTTCGCATATTTCTCATACTTGATGGCATGATCCTGGGCTTTTTCTGGATTGTATCACGTAGTAATGTAGTAACACACTGAAATAGTCAATTAAACCTGGTTTCCATCAATATTTTAGAGGACAACGCGAGTTAGGTCTGGGATAGGTCTGGGATTTGCCCTCATCAGGGACATACTTTCGCATTTTTCACATACATGTTGAACAGATCCTGGGTTTTTTCTGGTTTGGATCGCGCAGTAATGTGCTACCACACAGAAACAGTCCACTAAACCTGGTTTCGATCAATATTTTAGAGGATAACGCAAGTTAGGTCTGGGATAGGTCTGGGATTCGCCCTCATCAGGCTCGTACTTTCGCATTCTTCACATACTTGTTGAACAGATCCTGGGTTTTTTTCTGCTTTGGATCACGTAGTAAAGTGGTACCACACTAAAACAGTCAATTAAACGTGGTTTCGATCAATATTTTAGAGGATAACGCATGCTAGGTCTGGGTTAGGTCTAGGATTTGCCCTCATCAGGCTCATACTTTCGCATATCTCTCATACTTCATGGCTAGATCCTGGGCTATTTAAGGATTGGATCACGTAGTAATGTGTTACCACACTGAAACAGTAAAGTAAACGTGGTTTCGATCAATATTTTAGAGGATAACGCAAGTTAGGTCTGGGATAAGTCTGGGATACGCCCTCATCAGGCTCATACTTTCGAGTTTTTCACATACTTGTTGAACAGATCTCGGTTTTTTCTGGTTTGGATCACGTAGTAATGTGTTACCACACTGAAACAATCCATTAAACCTGGTTACGATGAATATTTTAGAGGATAACGCATGTTATGTCTAGGTTAGGCCTGGGATTTGCCCTCATCAGGGTCATACTTTCGCAGTTTTAACATACATGCAGACCTGATCGAGGGTTTTTTCTGCTTTGGATCACGCAGTAAAGTGGTACCACACTGAAACAGTCCATTAAACCTGGTTTCGATCAATATTTTAGAGGATAACGCAAGTTAGGTCTGGGATAGGTCTGGGATTCGCCCTCATCAGGCACATACTTTCGCGTTTTTCACATACTTCTTGAACAGATCCTGGGTTTTTTCTGGTTTGGATCACATAGTAATGTGGTACCACACTGAAACAGTCCATTAAACCTGGTTTCGATCAATATCATAGAGGATAATGCATGTTAGGTGTAGGTTAGGCCTGGGATTTGCCCTCATCAGGGTCATACTTTCGCATATTTTTCATACTTCATGGCTAAATCCTGGGCTATTTCTGGATTGCATCACGTAGTAATGTAGAACCACACTGAAACAGTCAATTAAACCTGGTTTCCATCAATATTTTAGAGGACAACGCAAGTTACGTCTGGGATAGGTCTGGGATTTGCCCTCGTCAGGATCATACTTTCGCATATTTCTCATAATTCATGGCTAGATCCTGGGCTATTTCTGGATTGCATCACGTAGTAATGTAGTGCCACACTGAAACAGTCGATTAAACATGGTTTCGATCAATATTTTACAGGATAACGCATGTTATGTCTAGGTTAGGCCTGGGATTAGCCCTCATCAGACTCATACTTTCGCATACTTCACATACTTGTTGAACAGATCCTGGGTTTTTTTCTGGTTTGGATCACGTATTAATGTGGTACCACACTGAAACAGTCGATTAAACCTGGTTTCGATAAATATTTTTGAGCATAACGCATGTTAGGTCTAGGTTAGGCCTGGGATTTTCACTCATCAGGGTCATACTTTCGCATTCATCACATACTTGTTGAACAGATCCTGGGTTTTTTCTAGTTTGGATCAGGTAGTAATGTGGTGCCACACTGAAACAGTCCATTAAACCTGGTTTCGATCAATATTTTTGAGGATAACGCATGTTAGGTCTGGGTTAGGTCTAGGATTTGCCCTCATCAGGCTCATACTTTCGCATATTTCTCATAATTCATGGCTAGATCTTGGGCTATTTCTGGATTGCATCACGTAGTAATGTAGTGCCACACTGAAACAGTCCATTAAACCTGGTTTCGATCAATATTTTTGAGGATAACACATGTTAGGTCTAGGTTAGGTCTGGGAGTTGCTCTCATCAGGCTCATTCTTTCGCATATTTCTCATACTTGATGGCTAGATCCTGGGCTTTTTCTGGATTGGATCACGTAGTAATGTAGAACCACACTGAAACAGTCAATTAACCCTGGTTTCGATCACTATTTTAGAGGATAACGCATGTTAGGTATGGGATAGTTCTGGGATTTGCCCTCATCAGACTCATAGTTTCGCACACTTCACATACTCGCTGAACAGATCCTGGTTTTTTTTCTGGTTTGGATTACGTAGTAATGCGGGGCCACACTGACACAGTCGATTAAACCTGGTTTCGATCAATATTATTGAGGATAACGCATGTTAGGACTAGGTTAGTCCTGGGATTTTCACTCATCAGACTCATACTTTCGCATTCTTCACATACTTGTTGAACGGATCCTGTGTTTTTACTGGTTTGGTTCACGTAGCAATGTGGTACCACACTGACACATTCAATTAAACCTGGTCTTGATAAATATTTTAGAGGATATCGCATGCTAGGTCTAGGTTAGGCCTGGGATTTGCCCCCATAAGACCCATACCTTCGCATATTTCTCATACTTCATGGCTAGATCCTAGGCTATTTATAGATTGGATCACATAGTAATGTGGCACCACACTAAAACAGTCAATTAAACCTGGTTTCGATCAATATTTTAGAGGATAACGCAAGTTATGTCTGGGTTAGGTCTAGGATTTGCCCTCATGAGGCTCATACTTTCGCATATTTCTCATGCTTCATGGCTAGATCCTGGGCTATTTCTGGATTGCATCACGTAGTAATGTAGTGCAACACTGAAACAGTCCATTAAACCTGGTTTCGATGAATATTTTAGAGGATAACGCATGTTAGGTCTAGGTTAGGCCTGCGATTTGCCCTCATCAGGGTCATACCTTCGCAGTTTTAACATACATGTTGACCCGATCGAGGGATTTTTCTGCTTTGGATCACGTAGTAAAGTGGTACCACACTGAAACAGTCCATTAAACCTGGTTTCGATCAATATTTTAGTGGATAACGCAAGTTAGGTCTGGGATAGGTCTGGGATTCGCCCTCATCAGGCTCATACTTTCGCGTTTTTCACATTCTTCTTGAACAGATCCTGGGCTTCTTCAGGTTTGGATCACATAGTAATGTGGTACCACACTGAAACAGTCCATTAAACCTGGTTTCGATCAATATTTTAGAGGATAACGCAAGTTAGGTCTGGGATAGGTCTGGGATTTGCCCTCATCAGGGTCATACTTTCGCATTTTTCACATAATTGTTGAACAGATCCTGGGTTTTTTCTGGTTTGGATCACGGAGAAATGTGGTACCACACTGAAACAGTCCACTAAACCTGGTTTCGATCAATATTTTAGAGGATAACTCATGCTAGGTCTAGGTTAGGCCAGGGATTTGCCCCCATCAGACCCATACTTTCGCATATTTCTCATACTTCATGGCTAGATCCTGGGCTATTAATGGATTAAATCACGTAGTAATGTGGCACCACACTGAAACAGTCAATTAAACCTGGTTTCGATCAATATTTTAGCGGATAACGCAAGTTATGTCTAGGATAGGGCTGGGATATGCCCTCATCAGGCTCATACTTTCGCGTTTTTCACATACTTGTTGAACAGATCCTGGGTTTTTTCTGATTCGGATCACGTAGTAATGTGGTACCACACTGAAACAGTCAATTAAACCTGGTTTCGATCAATATCTTAGGGAATAATTCATGTTAGGTCTAGGTTAGGTCTGGGATTTGCTCTCATCAGGCTCATTCTTTCGCATATTACTCATACTTGATGGCTAGATCCTGGGCTTTTTCTGGATTGCATCACGTAGTAATGAAGTACAACACTGAAACACTCAATTAAACCTGGTTTCCATCAATATTTTAGAGGTCAACGCAAGTTAGGTCTAGGTTAGGCCTGGGATTTTCACTCATCAGACTCATACTTTCGCATTCTTCACATACTCGTTGAACGGATCCTGGGTTTTCACTGGTCTGGATCACGTAGTAATGTGGTACCCCACTGAAACATTCAATTAAACCTGGTTTCCAACAATATTTTAGAGGACAACGCTAGTTAGGTCTGGGTTAGGCCTGGGATTTGCCCTCATCAGACTTATATTTTCGCATACTTCACATACTTGTTGAACAGATCCTGGGTTTTGTTCCGGTTTGGATCACGTAGTAGTGTGGTACCACACTGAAACAGTCGATTAAACCTGGTTTCGATGAATATTTTAGTGAATAATTCATGTTAGGTCTAGGTTAGGTCTGGGATTTGCTCTCATCAGGCTCGTACTTTTGCATATTTGTCATACTTGATGGCTAGATCCTGGGCTTTTTCTAGATTGGATCACGTAGTAATGTGGTACCACACGGAAACAGACCACTAAACCTGCTTTCGATCAATATTTTAGAAGATAACGCATGTTAGGTCTAGGTTAGGCCTGGGATATGCCCTCATCAGACACATACTTTCGCATTCTTCACGTACTTGTTGAACAGCTCCTGGGCTTTTTTCTGGTTTGGATCACGTAGTAGTGTGGTACCGCACTGAAACAGTCAATTAAACCTGGTTTCGATCAATATTTTAGAGGATAACGCAAGTTAGGTCTGGGATAGGTCTGGGATTCGCCCTCATCAGGCTCATACTTTCGCATTCTTCACATACTTGTTGAACAGATCCTGGGTTTTTTTCTGCTTTGGATCACGTAGTAAAGTGGTACCACACTAAAACAGTCAATTAAACGTGGTTTCGATCAATATTTTAGAGGATAACGCATGCTAGGTCTGGGTTAGGTCTAGGATTTGCCCTCATCAGGCTCATACTTTCGCATATCTCTCATACTTCATGGCTAGATCCTGGGCTATTTAAGGATTGGATCACGTAGTAATGTGTTACCACACTGAAACAGTAAAGTAAACCTGGTTTCGATCAATATTTTAGAGGATAACGCAAGTTAGGTCTGGGATAAGTCTGGGATACGCCCTCATCAGGCTCATACTTTCGCGTTTTTCACATACTTGTTGAACAGATCTCGGTTTTTTCTGGTTTGGATCACGTAGTAATGTGTTACCACACTGAAACAATCCATTAAACCTGGTTACGATGAATATTTTAGAGGATAACGCATGTTATGTCTAGGTTAGGCCTGGGATTTGCCCTCATCAGGGTCATACTTTCGCAGTTTTAACATACATGCTGACCTGATCGAGGGTTTTTTCTGCTTTGGATCACGCAGTAAAGTGGTACCACACTGAAACAGTCCATTAAACCTGGTTTCGAACAATATCATAGAGGATAATGCATGTTAGGTGTAGGTTAGGCCTGGGATTTGCCCTCGTCAGGATCATACTTTCGCATATTTCTCATAATTCATGGCTAGATCCTGGGCTATTTCTGGATTGCATCACGTAGTAATGTAGTGCCACACTGAAACAGTCGATTAAACATGGTTTCGATCAATATTTTACAGGATAACGCATGTTATGTCTAGGTTAGGCCTGGGATTAGCCCTCATCAGACTCATACTTTCGCATACTTCACATACTTGTTGAACAGATCCTGGGTTTTTTTCTGGTTTGGATCACGTATTAATGTGGTACCACACTGAAACAGTCGATTAAACCTGGTTTCGATAAATATTTTTGAGCATAACGCATGTTAGGTCTAGGTTAGGCCTGGGATTTTCACTCATCAGGGTCATACTTTCGCATTCATCACATACTTGTTGAACAGATCCTGGGTTTTTTCTAGTTTGGATCAGGTAGTAATGTGGTACCACACTGAAACAGTCCATTAAACCTGGTTTCGATCAATATTTTTGAGGATAACGCAAGTTAGGTCTGGGATAGGTCTGGGATTTGCCCTCATCAGGGTCATACTTTCGCATTTTTCACATAATTGTTGAACAGATCCTGGGTTTTTTCTGGTTTGGATCACGGAGAAATGTGGTACCACACTGAAACAGTCCACTAAACCTGGTTTCGATCAATATTTTAGAGGATAACTCATGCTAGGTCTAGGTTAGGCCAGGGATTTGCCCCCATCAGACCCATACTTTCGCATATTTCTCATACTTCATGGCTAGATCCTGGGCTATTAATGGATTAAATCACGTAGTAATGTGGCACCACACTGAAACAGTCAATTAAACCTGGTTTCGATCAATATTTTAGCGGATAACGCAAGTTATGTCTAGGATAGGGCTGGGATATGCCCTCATCAGGCTCATACTTTCGCGTTTTTCACATACTTGTTGAACAGATCCTGGGTTTTTTCTGATTCGGATCACGTAGTAATGTGGTACCACACTGAAACAGTCAATTAAACCTGGTTTCGATCAATATCTTAGGGAATAATTCATGTTAGGTCTAGGTTAGGTCTGGGATTTGCTCTCATCAGGCTCATTCTTTCGCATATTACTCATACTTGATGGCTAGATCCTGGGCTTTTTCTGAATTGCATCACGTAGTAATGAAGTACAACACTGAAACACTCAATTAAACCTGGTTTCCATCAATATTTTAGAGGTCAACGCAAGTTAGGACTAGGTTAGGCCTGGGATTTTCACTCATCAGACTCATACTTTCGCATTCTTCACATACTCGTTGAACGGATCCTGGGTTTTTACTGGTCTGGATCACGTAGTAATGTGGTACCCCACTGAAACATTCAATTAAACCTGGTTTCCAACAATATTTTAGAGGACAACGCTAGTTAGGTCTGGGTTAGGCCTGGGATTTGCCCTCATCAGACTTATATTTTCGCATACTTCACATACTTGTTGAACAGATCCTGGGTTTTGTTCCGGTTTGGATCACGTAGTAGTGTGGTACCACACTGAAACAGTCGATTAAACCTGGTTTCGATGAATATTTTAGTGAATAATTCATGTTAGGTCTAGGTTAGGTCTGGGATTTGCTCTCATCAGGCTCGTACTTTTGCATATTTGTCATACTTGATGGCTAGACCCTGGGCTTTTTCTAGATTGGATCACGTAGTAATGTGGTACCACACGGAAACAGACCACTAAACCTGCTTTCGATCAATATTTTAGAAGATAACGCATGTTAGGTCTAGGTTAGGCCTGGGATATGCCCTCATCAGACACATACTTTCGCATTCTTCACGTACTTGTTGAACAGCTCCTGGGCTTTTTTCTGGTTTGGATCACGTAGTAGTGTGGTACCGCACTGAAACAGTCAATTAAACCTGGTTTCGATCAATATTTTAGAGGATAACGCAAGTTAGGTCTGGGATAGGTCTGGGATTCGCCCTCATCAGGCTCATACTTTCGCATTCTTCACATACTTGTTGAACAGATCCTGGGTTTTTTTCTGCTTTGGATCACGTAGTAAAGTGGTACCACACTAAAACAGTCAATTAAACGTGGTTTCGATCAATATTTTAGAGGATAACGCATGCTAGGTCTGGGTTAGGTCTAGGATTTGCCCTCATCAGGCTCATACTTTCGCATATCTCTCATACTTCATGGCTAGATCCTGGGCTATTTAAGGATTGGATCACGTAGTAATGTGTTACCACACTGAAACAGTAAAGTAAACCTGGTTTCGATCAATATTTTAGAGGATAACGCAAGTTAGGTCTGGGATAAGTCTGGGATACGCCCTCATCAGGCTCATACTTTCGCGTTTTTCACATACTTGTTGAACAGATCTCGGTTTTTTCTGGTTTGGATCACGTAGTAATGTGTTACCACACTGAAACAATCCATTAAACCTGGTTACGATGAATATTTTAGAGGATAACGCATGTTATGTCTAGGTTAGGCCTGGGATTTGCCCTCATCAGGGTCATACTTTCGCAGTTTTAACATACATGCTGACCTGATCGAGGGTTTTTTCTGCTTTGGATCACGCAGTAAAGTGGTACCACACTGAAACAGTCCATTAAACCTGGTTTCGATCAATATTTTAGAGGATAACGCAAGTTAGGTCTGGGATAGGTCTGGGATTCGCCCTCATCAGGCTCATACTTTCGCGTTTTTCACATACTTCTTGAACAGATCCTGGGTTTTTTCTGGTTTGGATCACATAGTAATGTGGTACCCACTGAAACAGTCCATTAAACCTGGTTTCGAACAATATCATAGAGGATAATGCATGTTAGGTGTAGGTTAGGCCTGGGATTTGCCCTCGTCAGGATCATACTTTCGCATATTTCTCATAATTCATGGCTAGATCCTGGGCTATTTCTGGATTGCATCACGTAGTAATGTAGTGCCACACTGAAACAGTCGATTAAACATGGTTTCGATCAATATTTTACAGGATAACGCATGTTATGTCTAGGTTAGGCCTGGGATTAGCCCTCATCAGACTCATACTTTCGCATACTTCACATACTTGTTGAACAGATCCTGGGTTTTTTTCTGGTTTGGATCACGTATTAATGTGGTACCACACTGAAACAGTCGATTAAACCTGGTTTCGATAAATATTTTTGAGCATAACGCATGTTAGGTCTAGGTTAGGCCTGGGATTTTCACTCATCAGGGTCATACTTTCGCATTCATCACATACTTGTTGAACAGATCCTGGGTTTTTTCTAGTTTGGATCAGGTAGTAATGTGGTACCACACTGAAACAGTCCATTAAACCTGGTTTCGATCAATATTTTTGAGGATAACGCAAGTTAGGTCTGGGATAGGTCTGGGATTTGCCCTCATCAGGGTCATACTTTCGCATTTTTCACATAATTGTTGAACAGATCCTGGGTTTTTTCTGGTTTGGATCACGGAGAAATGTGGTACCACACTGAAACAGTCCACTAAACCTGGTTTCGATCAATATTTTAGAGGATAACTCATGCTAGGTCTAGGTTAGGCCAGGGATTTGCCCCCATCAGACCCATACTTTCGCATATTTCTCATACTTCATGGCTAGATCCTGGGCTATTAATGGATTAAATCACGTAGTAATGTGGCACCACACTGAAACAGTCAATTAAACCTGGTTTCGATCAATATTTTAGCGGATAACGCAAGTTATGTCTAGGATAGGGCTGGGATATGCCCTCATCAGGCTCATACTTTCGCGTTTTTCACATACTTGTTGAACAGATCCTGGGTTTTTTCTGATTCGGATCACGTAGTAATGTGGTACCACACTGAAACAGTCAATTAAACCTGGTTTCGATCAATATCTTAGGGAATAATTCATGTTAGGTCTAGGTTAGGTCTGGGATTTGCTCTCATCAGGCTCATTCTTTCGCATATTACTCATACTTGATGGCTAGATCCTGGGCTTTTTCTGGATTGCATCACGTAGTAATGAAGTACAACACTGAAACACTCAATTAAACCTGGTTTCCATCAATATTTTAGAGGTCAACGCAAGTTAGGTCTAGGTTAGGCCTGGGATTTTCACTCATCAGACTCATACTTTCGCATTCTTCACATACTCGTTGAACGGATCCTGGGTTTTTACTGGTCTGGATCACGTAGTAATGTGGTACCCCACTGAAACATTCAATTAAACCTGGTTTCCAACAATATTTTAGAGGACAACGCTAGTTAGGTCTGGGTTAGGCCTGGGATTTGCCCTCATCAGACTTATATTTTCGCATACTTCACATACTTGTTGAACAGATCCTGGGTTTTGTTCCGGTTTGGACCACGTAGTAGTGTGGTACCACACTGAAACAGTCGATTAAACCTGGTTTCGATGAATATTTTAGTGAATAATTCATGTTAGGTCTAGGTTAGGTCTGGGATTTGCTCTCATCAGGCTCGTACTTTTGCATATTTGTCATACTTGATGGCTAGATCCTGGGCTTTTTCTAGATTGGATCACGTAGTAATGTGGTACCACACGGAAACAGACCACTAAACCTGCTTTCGATCAATATTTTAGAAGATAACGCATGTTAGGTCTAGGTTAGGCCTGGGATATGCCCTCATCAGACACATACTTTCGCATTCTTCACGTACTTGTTGAACAGCTCCTGGGCTTTTTTCTGGTTTGGATCACGTAGTAGTGTGGTACCGCACTGAAACAGTCAATTAAACCTGGTTTCGATCAATATTTTAGAGGATAACGCAAGTTAGGTCTGGGATAGGTCTGGGATTCGCCCTCATCAGGCTCATACTTTCGCATTCTTCACATACTTGTTGAACAGATCCTGGGTTTTTTTCTGCTTTGGATCACGTAGTAAAGTGGTACCACACTAAAACAGTCAATTAAACGTGGTTTCGATCAATATTTTAGAGGATAACGCATGCTAGGTCTGGGTTAGGTCTAGGATTTGCCCTCATCAGGCTCATACTTTCGCATATCTCTCATACTTCATGGCTAGATCCTGGGCTATTTAAGGATTGGATCACGTAGTAATGTGTTACCACACTGAAACAGTAAAGTAAACCTGGTTTCGATCAATATTTTAGAGGATAACGCAAGTTAGGTATGGGATAAGTCTGGGATACGCCCTCATCAGGCTCATACTTTCGCGTTTTTCACATACTTGTTGAACAGATCTCGGTTTTTTCTGGTTTGGATCACGTAGTAATGTGTTACCACACTGAAACAATCCATTAAACCTGGTTACGATGAATATTTTAGAGGATAACGCATGTTATGTCTATGTTAGGCCTGGGATTTGCCCTCATCAGGGTCATACTTTCGCAGTTTTAACATACATGCTGACCTGATCGAGGGTTTTTTCTGCTTTGGATCACGCAGTAAAGTGGTACCACACTGAAACAGTCC
This sequence comes from Colletes latitarsis, assembly GCF_051014445.1. Classification (NCBI taxonomy): domain Eukaryota; kingdom Metazoa; phylum Arthropoda; class Insecta; order Hymenoptera; family Colletidae; genus Colletes; species Colletes latitarsis. Next base: position 6,124,638 of record NW_027488373.1, on the reverse strand, counting down.
ATTAAACCTGGTTTCGATCAATATTTTAGAGGATAACGCAAGTTAGGTCTGGGATAGGTCTGGGATTCGCCCTCATCAGGCTCATACTTTCGCGTTTTTCACATACTTCTTGAACAGATCCTGGGTTTTTTCTGGTTTGGATCACATAGTAATGTGGTACCCACTGAAACAGTCCATTAAACCTGGTTTCGAACAATATCATAGAGGATAATGCATGTTAGGTGTAGGTTAGGCCTGGGATTTGCCCTCGTCAGGATCATACTTTCGCATATTTCTCATAATTCATGGCTAGATCCTGGGCTATTTCTGGATTGCATCACGTAGTAATGTAGTGCCACACTGAAACAGTCGATTAAACATGGTTTCGATCAATATTTTACAGGATAACGCATGTTATGTCTAGGTTAGGCCTGGGATTAGCCCTCATCAGACTCATACTTTCGCATACTTCACATACTTGTTGAACAGATCCTGGGTTTTTTTCTGGTTTGGATCACGTATTAATGTGGTACCACACTGAAACAGTCGATTAAACCTGGTTTCGATAAATATTTTTGAGCATAACGCATGTTAGGTCTAGGTTAGGCCTGGGATTTTCACTCATCAGGGTCATACTTTCGCATTCATCACATACTTGTTGAACAGATCCTGGGTTTTTTCTAGTTTGGATCAGGTAGTAATGTGGTACCACACTGAAACAGTCCATTAAACCTGGTTTCGATCAATATTTTTGAGGATAACGCATGTTAGGTCTGGGTTAGGTCTAGGATTTGCCCTCATCAGGCTCATACTTTCGCATATTTCTCATAATTCATGGCTAGATCCTGGGCTATTTCTGGATTGCATCACGTAGTAATGTAGTGCCACACTGAAACAGTCCATTAAACCTGGTTTCGATCAATATTTTTGAGGATAACACATGTTAGGTCTAGGTTAGGTCTGGGAGTTGCTCTCATCAGGCTCATTCTTTCGCATATTTCTCATACTTGATGGCTAGATCCTGGGCTTTGTCTGGATTGGATCACGTAGTAATGTAGAACCACACTGAAACAGTCAATTAACCCTGGTTTCGATCACTATTTTAGAGGATAACGCATGTTAGGTATGGGATAGTTCTGGGATTTGCCCTCATCAGACTCATAGTTTCGCACACTTCACATACTCGCTGAACAGATCCTGGTTTTTTTTCTGGTTTGGATTACGTAGTAATACGGGGCCACACTGACACAGTCGATTAAACCTGGTTTCGATCAATATTATTGAGGATAACGCATGTTAGGACTAGGTTAGTCCTGGGATTTTCACTCATCAGACTCATACTTTCGCATATTTCTCATACTTCATGGCTAGATCCTAGGCTATTTATAGATTGGATCACATAGTAATGTGGCACCACACTAAAACAGTCAATTAAACCTGGTTTCGATCAATATTTTAGAGGATAACGCAAGTTATGTCTGGGTTAGGTCTAGGATTTGCCCTCATCAGGCTCATACTTTCGCGTTTTTCACGTACTTGTTGTACTGATCCTGGGTTTTTTCAGGTTTGGATCACGTTGTAGTGTGGTACCACACTGAAACAGTCCATTAAACCTGGTTTCGATCAATATTTTAGAGGATAACGCAAGTTAGGTCTGGGATAGGTCTGGGATTTGCCCTCATCAGGGTCATACTTTCGCATTTTTCACATAATTGTTGAACAGATCCTGGGTTTTTTCTGGTTTGGATCACGGAGAAATGTGGTACCTCACTGAAACAGTCCACTAAACCTGGTTTCGATCAATATTTTAGAGGATAACTCATGCTAGGTCTAGGTTAGGCCAGGGATTTGCCCCCATCAGACCCATACTTTCGCATATTTCTCATACTTCATGGCTAGATCCTGGGCTATTAATGGATTAAATCACGTAGTAATGTGGCACCACACTGAAACAGTCCATTAAACCTGGTTTCGATCAATATCTTTGAGGATAACGCATGTTAGGCCTAGGTTAGGTCTAGGAATTGCCCCCATCAGGCTCATACTTTCGCATATTTCTCATACTTCATGGCTAGATCCTGGGCTATTTCTGGATTGCATCACGTAGTAATGTAGTACCACACTGAAACAGTCAATTAAACCTGGTTTCCATCAATATTTTAGAGGATAACGCATGTTATGTCTAGGTTAGGCCTGGGATTTGCCCTCATCAGGCTCATACTTTCGCATATTTCTAATACTTCATGGCTAGATCCTGGGCTCTTTCTGGATTGGATCACGCATTATTGTTGTACCACACTGAAACAGTCCATTAAACCTGGTTTCGATCAATATTTTTGACGATAACACATGTTAGGTCTAGGTTAGGTCTGGGATTTGCTCTCATCAGGCTCATTCTTTCGCATATTTCTCATACTTGATGGCTAAATCCTGAGATTTTCTGGATTGGATCACGTAGTAATGTAGAACCACACTGAAACAGTCAATTAACTCTGGTTTCGATCAATATTTTAGAGGATAACGCATGTTAGGTCTGGGATAGGTCTGGGATTTTCACCCATCAGACTCATACTTTCGCATTCTTCTCATACTTGTTGAACGGATCCCGTGTTCTTTCTGGTTTGGATCACGTTGTAATGTGGTACCACACTGAAACATTCGATTAAACCTGGTCTTGATAATTATTTTAGAGGATAACGCATGCTAGGTCTAGGTTAGGCCTGGGATTTGCCCTCATCAGACTCATACTTTCGCACACTTCACATACTCGTTGACAAGATCCTGGGCTTTTTTCTGGTTTGGATCACGTAGTAATGTGGTACCACACTGAAACAGTCCATTAAACCTGGTTTCGATGAATATTTTAGAGGATAACGCATGTTAGGTCTGGGATAGGTCTAGAATTTGCCCTCATCAGGCTCATACTTTCGCATATTTTTCATACCTGATGGCTAGATCCTGGGCTTTTTCTAGATTGGATCACGTAGTAATGTAGTACCACACTGAAACAGTCGATTAACCCTGGTTTCGATCAATATTTTAGAGGATAACGCATGCTAGGTCTAGGTGAGGCCTGGGATTTGCCCTCATCAGGATCATTCTTTCGCATATTTCACATACTTGATGGCTAGATACTGGGTTTTTCCAGGTTTGGATCACGCAGTAATGTGGTACCACACTGAAACAGTCCACTCAACCTGGTTTCGATCTATATTTTTGAGGATAACGCATGTTATGTCTAGGTTAGGCCTGGGATTAGCCTTCATCAGATTCATACTTTCGCATACTTCACATACTTGTTGAACAGATCCTGGGATTTTTTCTGGTTTGGATCACGTAGTAATGTGGTACCACACTGAAACAGTCGATTAAACATGGTTTCGATCTATATTTTTGAGGATAACGCATGTTAGGTCTAGGTTAGGCCTGGGATTTTCACTCATCAGACTCATACATTCGCATTCTTCACATACTTGTTGAACGGATCCAGTGTTTTTACTGGTTTGGATCACGTAGTAATGTGGTACCACACTGAAACATTCAATTAAACCTGGTCTTGATAAATATTTTAGAGGACAACGCATGTTAGGTCTAGGTTAGGCCTGGGATATGCCCTCATCAGGCTCATACTTTCGCATATTTCTAATACTTCATGGCTAGATCCTGGGCTATTTCTGGATTGGATCACGTAGTAATGTGGTACCACACTGAAACAGTCCATTAAACCTGGTTTCGATCAATATTATTGAGGATAACGCATGATAGGTCTGGGTTAGGTCTAGGATTTGCCCTCATCAGGCTCATACTTTCGCATATTTCTCATACTTCATGGCTAGATCCTGGGCTATTTCTGGATTGGATCACGTAGTAATGTGGTACCACACTGAAGCAGTCAATTAAACCTGGTTTCGATCAATATTTTAGAGGGTAACGCAAGTTAGGTCTGGGATAGGTCTGGGATTCGCCCTCATCAGGCTCATACTTTCGCGTTTTTCACATACTTGTTGAACTGATCCTGGGTTTTTTCTGGTTTGGATCACGTAGTAATGTGGTACCACACAGAAACAGTCGATTGAACCTGGTTTCCATCAATATTTTAGAGGACAACGCTAGTTAGGTCTGGGATAGGTCTGGGATTAGCCCTCATCAGGTTTATACTTTCGCGTTTTTCACATACTTGTTGAACAGATCCTGCGTTTTTTCTGGTTTGGATCACCTAGTAATGTGGTACCACACTGAGACAGTCCATTAAACCTGGTTTCGATCAATATTTTAGAAGATAACGCATGTTAGGTCTAGGTTAGGCCTGGGATTTGCCCTCATCAGACACATACTTTCGCATTCTTCACATACTTGTTGAACAGATCCTGGGTTTTTTTCTGGTTTGGATCACGTAGTTATGTGGCACCACACTGAAACAGTCCATTAAACCTGGTTTCGACCAATATTTTAGAGGATAACGCATGTTAGGTCTGGGATAGGTCTGGGATTTGCCCTCATCAGGGTCATACTTTCGCATTTTTCACATAATTGTTGAACAGATCCTGGGTTTTTTCTGGTTTGGATCACGGAGTAATGTGGTACCACACTGAAACAGTACACTAAACCTGGTTTCGATCAATATTTTTGAGGATAACTCATGCTAGGCCTGGGTTAGGTCTAGGAATTGCCCCCATCAGGCTCATACTTTCGCATATTTCTCATACTTCATGGCTAGATCCTGGGCTATTTCTGGATTGCATCACGTAGTAATGTAGTACCACACTGAAACAGTCAATTAAACCTGGTTTCCATCAATATTTTAGAGGATAACGCATGTTATGTCTAGGTTAGGCCTGGGATTTGCCCTCATCAGGCTCATACTTTCGCATATTTCTAATACTTCATGGCTAGATCCTGGGCTCTTGCTGGATTGGATCACGCATTATTGTTGTACCACACTGAAACAGTCCATTAATCCTGGTTTCGATCAATATTTTTGACGATAACACATGTTAGGTCTAGGTTAGGTCTGGGATTTGCTCTCATCAGGCTCATTCTTTCGCATATTTCTCATACTTGATGGCTAGATCCTGAGCTTTTTCTGGATTGGATCACGTAGTAATGTAGAACCACACTGAAACAGTCAATTAACTCTGGTTTCGATCAATATTTTAGAGGATAACGCATGTTAGGTCTGGGATAGGTCTGGGATTTTCACCCATCAGACTCATACTTTCGCATTCTTCTCATACTTGTTGAACGGATCCTGTGTTCTTTCTGGTATGGATCACGTTGTAATGTGGTACCACACTGAAACATTCAATTAAACCTGGTCTTGATAATTATTTTAGAGGATAACGCATGCTAGGTCTAGGTTAGGCCTGGGATTTGCCCTCATCAGACTCATACTTTCGCATATTTCTCATACTTGATGGCTAGATCCTGGGCTTTTTCTGGATTGGATTACGTAGTAATGTGGTACCACACTGAAACAGTCGATTAAACCTGGTTTCGATCAATATCTTTGAGCATAACGCATGCTAGGTCTAGGTTAGGCCTGGGATTAGCCCTCATCAGACTCATACTTTCGCATACTTCACATACTTGTTGAAAAGATCCTGGGTTTTTTCTAGTTTGGATCACGTAGTAATGTGGTACCACACAGAAACAGTCCATTAAACCTGGTTTCGATCAATATTTTTGAGGATAACGCATGTTAGGTCTGGGTTAGGTCTAGGATTTGCCCGCATCAGGCTCATTCTTTCGCATATTTCTCATACTTGATGGCTAGATCCTGGGCTTTTTCTGGATTGGATCACGTAGTAATGTAGAGCCGCACTGAAACAGTCAATTAACCCTGGTTTCGATCACTATTTTAGAGGATAACGCATGTTAGGTATGGGATAGTCCTGGGATTTGCCCTCATCAGACTCATAGTTTTGCACACTTCACATACTCGCTGAACAAATCCTCGTTTTTTTTCTGGTTCGGATCACGTAGTAATGCGGTGCCACACTGACACAGTCGATTAAACCTGGTTTCGATCAATATTATTGAGGATAACGCATGTTAGGACTAGGTTAGTCCTGGGATTTTCACTCATTTAGACTCATACTTTCGCATTCTTCACATACTTGTTGAACGGATCCTGTGATTTTACTGGTTTGGTTCACGTAGCAATGTGGTACCACACTGACACATTCAATTAAACCTGGTCTTGATAAATATTTTAGAGGATATCGCATGCTAGGTCTAGGTTAGCCCTGGGATTTGCCCCCATAAGACCCATACCTTCGCATATTTCTCATACTTCATGGCTAGATCCTAGGCTATTTATAGATTGGATCACATAGTAATGTGGCACCACACTAAAACAGTCAATTAAACCTGGTTTCGATCAATATTTTAGAGGATAACGCAAGTTATGTCTGGGTTAGGTCTAGGATTTGCCCTCATCAGGCTCATACTTTCGCGTTTTTCACGTACTTGTTGTACTGATCCTGGGTTTTTTCAGGTTTGGATCACGTTGTAGTGTGGTACCACACTGAAACAGTCCATTAAACCTGGTTTCGATCAATATTTTAGAGGATAACGCAAGTTAGGTCTGGGATAGGTCTGGGATTTGCCCTCATCAGGGTCATACTTTCGCATTTTTCACATAATTGTTGAACAGATCCTGGGTTTTTTCTGGTTTGGATCACGGAGAAATGTGGTACCTCACTGAAACAGTCCACTAAACCTGGTTTCGATCAATATTTTAGAGGATAACTCATGCTAGGTCTAGGTTAGGCCAGGGATTTGCCCCCATCAGACCCATACTTTCGCATATTTCTCATACTTCATGGCTAGATCCTGGGCTATTAATGGATTAAATCACGTAGTAATGTGGCACCACACTGAAACAGTCAATTAAACCTGGTTTCGATCAATATCTTTGAGGATAACGCATGTTAGGCCTAGGTTAGGTCTAGGAATTGCCCCCATCAGGCTCATACTTTCGCATATTTCTCATACTTCATGGCTAGATCCTGGGCTATTTCTGGATTGCATCACGTAGTAATGTAGTACCACACTGAAACAGTCAATTAAACCTGGTTTCCATCAATATTTTAGAGGATAACGCATGTTATGTCTAGGTTAGGCCTGGGATTTGCCCTCATCAGGCTCATACTTTCGCATATTTCTAATACTTCATGGCTAGATCCTGGGCTCTTTCTGGATTGGATCACGCATTATTGTTGTACCACACTGAAACAGTCCATTAAACCTGGTTTCGATCAATATTTTTGACGATAACACATGTTAGGTCTAGGTTAGGTCTGGGATTTGCTCTCATCAGGCTCATTCTTTCGCATATTTCTCATACTTGATGGCTAAATCCTGAGATTTTCTGGATTGGATCACGTAGTAATGTAGAACCACACTGAAACAGTCAATTAACTCTGGTTTCGATCAATATTTTAGAGGATAACGCATGTTAGGTCTGGGACAGGTCTGGGATTTTCACCCATCAGACTCATACTTTCGCATTCATCTCATACTTGTTGAACGGATCCTGTGTTCTTTCTGGTTTGGATCACGTTGTAATGTGGTACCACACTGAAACATTCGATTAAACCTGGTCTTGATAATTATTTTAGAGGATAACGCATGCTAGGTCTAGGTTAGGCCTGGGATTTGCCCTCATCAGACTCATACTTTCGCACACTTCACATACTCGTTGACAAGATCCTGGGCTTTTTTCTGGTTTGGATCACGTAGTAATGTGGTACCACACTGAAACAGTCCATTAAACCTGGTTTCGATGAATATTTTAGAGGATAACGCATGTTAGGTCTGGGATAGGTCTAGAATTTGCCCTCATCAGGCTCATACTTTCGCATATTTTTCATACATGATGGCTAGATCCTGGGCTTTTTCTAGATTGGATCACGTAGTAATGTAGTACCACACTGAAACAGTCGATTAACCCTGGTTTCGATCAATATTTTAGAGGATAACGCATGCTAGGTCTAGGTGAGGCCTGGGATTTGCCCTCATCAGGATCATTCTTTCGCATATTTCACATACTTGATGGCTAGATACTGGGTTTTTCCAGGTTTGGATCACGCAGTAATGTGGTACCACACTGAAACAGTCCACTCAACCTGGTTTCGATCTATATTTTTGAGGATAACGCATGTTATGTCTAGGTTAGGCCTGGGATTAGCCTTCATCAGATTCATACTTTCGCATACTTCACATACTTGTTGAACAGATCCTGGGATTTTTTCTGGTTTGGATCACGTAGTAATGTGGTACCACACTGAAACAGTCGATTAAACATGGTTTCGATCTATATTTTTGAGGATAACGCATGTTAGGTCTAGGTTAGGCCTGGGATTTTCACTCATCAGACTCATACTTTCGCATTCTTCACATACTTGTTGAACGGATCCAGTGTTTTTACTGGTTTGGATCACGTAGTAATGTGGTACCACACTGAAACATTCAATTAAACCTGGTCTTGATAAATATTTTAGAGGACAACGCATGTTAGGTCTAGGTTAGGCCTGGGATATGCCCTCATCAGGCTCATACTTTCGCATATTTCTAATACTTCATGGCTAGATCCTGGGCTATTTCTGGATTGGATCACGTAGTAATGTGGTACCACACTGAAACAGTCCATTAAACCTGGTTTCGATCAATATTATTGAGGATAACGCATGATAGGTCTGGGTTAGGTCTAGGATTTGCCCTCATCAGGCTCATACTTTCGCATATTTCTCATACTTCATGGCTAGATCCTGGGCTATTTCTGGATTGGATCACGTAGTAATGTGGTACCACACTGAAACAGTCCATTAAACCTGGTTTCGACCAATATTTTAGAGGATAACGCATGTTAGGTCTGGGATAGGTCTGGGATTCGCCCTCATCAGGCTCATACTTTCGCGTTTTTCACATACTTGTTGAACTGATCCTGGGTTTTTTCTGGTTTGGATCACGTAGTAATGTGGTACCACACAGAAACAGTCGATTGAACCTGGTTTCCATCAATATTTTAGAGGACAACGCAAGTTAGGTCTGGGATAGGTCTGGGATTAGCCCTCATCAGGTTTATACTTTCGCGTTTTTCACATACTTGTTGAACAGATCCTGCGTTTTTTCTGGTTTGGATCACCTAGTAATGTGGTACCACACTGAGACAGTCCATTAAACCTGGTTTCGATCAATATTTTAGAAGATAACGCATGTTAGGTCTAGGTTAGGCCTGGGATTTGCCCTCATCAGACACATACTTTCGCATTCTTCACATACTTGTTGAACAGATCCTGGGTTTTTTTCTGGTTTGGATCACGTAGTTATGTGGCACCACACTGAAACAGTCCATTAAACCTGGTTTCGACCAATATTTTAGAGGATAACGCATGTTAGGTCTGGGATAGGTCTGGGATTTGCCCTCATCAGGGTCATACTTTCGCATTTTTCACATAATTGTTGAACAGATCCTGGGTTTTTTCTGGTTTGGATCACGGAGTAATGTGGTACCACACTGAAACAGTCCACTAAACCTGGTTTCGATCAATATTTTTGAGGATAACTCATGCTAGGCCTGGGTTAGGTCTAGGAATTGCCCCCACCAGGCTCATACTTTCGCATATTTCTCATACTTCATGGCTAGATCCTGGGCTATTTCTGGATTGCATCACGTAGTAATGTAGTACCACACTGAAACAGTCAATTAAACCTGGTTTCCATCAATATTTTAGAGGATAACGCATGTTATGTCTAGGTTAGGCCTGGGATTTGCCCTCATCAGGCTCATACTTTCGCATATTTCTAATACTTCATGGCTAGATCCTGGGCTCTTGCTGGATTGGATCACGCATTATTGTTGTACCACACTGAAACAGTCCATTAAACCTGGTTTCGATCAATATTTTTGACGATAACACATGTTAGGTCTAGGTTAGGTCTGGGATTTGCTCTCATCAGGCTCATTCTTTCGCATATTTCTCATACTTGATGGCTAGATCCTGAGCTTTTTCTGGATTGGATCACGTAGTAATGTAGAACCACACTGAAACAGTCAATTAAACCTGGCTTCCATCACTATTTTAGAGGACAACTCAAGTTAGGTCTGGGATAGGTCTGGGATTTGCCCTGGTCAGGATCATACTTTCGCATTTTTCACATACCTGATGGCTAGATCCTGGGCTTTATCTGGATTGCGTCACGCAGTAATGTAGTACAACACTGAAACAGTCAATTAAACCTGGTTTCCATCAATATTTTAGAGGATAACGCATGTTATGTCTAGGTTAGGCCTGGGATTTGCCCTCATCAGGCTCATACTTTCGCATATTTCTAATACTTCATGGCTAGATCCTGGGCTCTTGCTGGATTGGATCACGCATTATTGTTGTACCACACTGAAACAGTCCATTAAACCTGGTTTCGATCAATATTTTTGAGGATAACGCATGTTAGGTCTGGGTTAGGTCTAGGATTTGCCCGCATCAGGCTCATTCTTTCGCATATTTCTCATACTTGATGGCTAGATCCTGGGCTTTTTCTGGACTGGATCACGTAGTAATGTAGAACCGCACTGAAACAGTCAATTAACCCTGGTTTCGATCACTATTTTAGAGGACGACTCAAGTTAGGTCTGGGATAGGTCTGGGATTTGCCCTGGTCAGGATCATACTTTCGCATTTTTCACATACTTGTTGAACAGATCCTGGGTTTTTTCTGGTTTGGATCACGCAGTAATGTGGTACCACACTGAAACAGTCGATTAAACCTGGTTTCGATCAATATTTTAGAGGACAACTCAGGTTAGGTCTGGGATAGGTCTGGGATTTGCCCTCATCAGACTCATACTTACGCATACTTCACATACTTGATAAACAGATCCTGGGTTTTTTTCTGGTTTGGATCACGTAGTAATGTGGTACCACACTGAAACAGTTGATTAAACCTGGTTTCGATCATTATTTTTGAGGATAACGCATGTTAGGTCTGGGATAGGTCTGGGATTTGCCCTGGTCTGGATCATACTTTCGCATTTTTCACATACTTGTTGAACAGATCCTGGGTTTTTTCTGGTTTGGATCACGCAGTAGTGTGGTACCACACTGAAACATTCAATTAAACCTGCTCTTGATAAATATTTTAGAGGACAATGCATGTTATGTCGAGGTTAGGCCTGGGATTTGCCCTCATCAGGGTCATACTTTCGCATATTTCTCATACTTGATGGCCAGATTCTGGGCCTTTTCTGGTTTGGATCACGTAGTAATGTGGTACCGCACTGAAAAAGTCCATTAAACCTGGTTTCGATCAATATTTTTGAGGATAACGCATGTTAGGTCTGGGCTAGGTCTAGGATTTGCCCTCATCAGGCTCATACTTTCGCATATTTCTCATAATTCATGGCTAGATCCTGGGCTATTTCTGGATTGCATGACGTAGTAATGTAGTACCACACTGAAACAGTCAATTAAACCTGGTTTCCATCACTATTTTAGAGGACAACTCAGGTTAGGTCTGGGATAGGTCTGGGATTTGCCCTCGTCAGGATCATACTTTCGCATTTTTCACATACTTGTTGAACAGATCCTGGGTTTTTTCTGGTTTGGATCACGCAGCAGTGTGGTACCACACTGAAACATTCAATTAAACCTGGTCTTGATAAATATTTTAGAGGATAACGCATGTTAGGTCTAAGTTAGGCCTGGGATTTTCCCTCATCAGACTCATACATTCGCATTCTCACATACTTGTTGAACGTATCCTGGGTTTTTTCTGGTTTGGATCACGTAGTAATGTGGTACCACACTGAAACTGTCGATTAAACCTGCTTTCGATCAATACTTTTGGGAATAACTCATGTTAGGTCTAGGTTAGGTCTGGGATTTGCTCTTATCAGGCTCGTACTTTCGCAAACTTCTCATACTTGATGGCCAGATTCTGTGCTTTTTCTGGTTTGGATCACGTAGTAATGTGGTACCACACTGAAACAGTCGATTAAACCTGGTTTCGATCAATATCTTAGATGATAACGCTAGTTAGGTCTGGTATAGGTCTGGGATTTGCCCCCATCAGACTCATTCTTTCGCATATTTCTCATACTTGATGGCTAGATCCTGGGCTTTTTCTGGATTGCGTCACGCAGTAATGTAGTACAACACTGACACAGACAATTAAACCCGGTTTCCATCAATATTTTAGAGGACAACGCATGTTAGGTCTAGGTTAGGCCTGGGATTTGCCCTCATCAGGGTCATACTTTCGCATATTTCTCATACTTGTTGAACGTATCCTGGGTTTTTTCTGGTTTGGATCACGTAGTAATGTGGTACCACACTGAAACTGTCGATTAAACCTGCTTTCGATCAATACTTTTGAGAATAACTCATGTTAGGTCTAGGTTAGGTCTGGGATTTGCTCTGATCAGGGTCATACTTTCGCAGTTTTAACATACGTGTTGACCTGATCGAGGGTTTCTTCTGCTTTGGATCACGTAGTAATGTGGTACCACACTGAAACAGTCCATTAAACATGGTTTCGATCAATATTTTTGAGGATAACACATGTTAGGTCCAGGTTAGGTCTGGGATTTGCTCTCATCAGGCTCATTCTTTCGCATATTTCTCATACTTGATGGCTAGATACTGGGTTCTTCCTGGTTTGGATCACGCAGTAATGTGGTACCACACTGAAACAGTCGATTAAACCTGGTTTCGATCTATATTTTTGAGGATAACGCATGTTAGGTCTAGGTTAGGCCTGGGATATGCCCTCATCAGTCTCATACTTTCGCATTCTTCACATAATTCTTGAACAGATCCCGGGTTTTTTCTGGTTTCGATCACGTACTAATGTGGTACCACACTGAAGCATACCAATAAACCTGGTTTCGATTTTTATTTTAGAGGATAACACATGTTAGGTCTAGGTTATGTCTGGGATTTGCCCTCATCAGGCTCATACTTTCGCATATTTCTCATACTTCATAGCTAGATCCTGGGCTTTTTCTGGATTGCGTCACGTAGTAATGTAGTACCACACTGAAACAGTCAATAAATCTTGGTTTCCATCAATATTTTAGAGAATAATTCATGTTAGGTCTAGTTTAGGTGTGGGATTTGCTCTCATCAGACTCATTCTTTCGCATATTTCTCATAGTTGATGGCTAGATCCTGGGCTATTTCTGGATTGCATCACGTAGTAATGTAGTACCACACTGAAACAGTCCATTAAACCTGGTTTCGATCAATATTTTTGAGGATAACGCATGTTAGGTCTGGGATAGGTCTGGGATTTGCCCTGGTCAGGATCATACTTTCGCATTTTTCACATACTTGATGGCTAGATCCTGGGCTTTTTCTGGATTTCGTCACGCAGTAGTGTAGTACAACACTGAAACAGTCAATTAAGCCTGGTTTCCATCAATATTTTAGAGGACAACTCAAGTTAGGTCTGGGATAGGTCTGGGATTTGCCCTGGTCTGGATCATACTTTCGCATTTTTCACATACTTTTTGAACAGATCCTGGGTTTTTTCTGGTTTGGATCACGCAGTAGTGTGGTACCACACTGAAACATTCAATTAAACCTGCTCTTGATAAATATTTTAGAGGATAACCCATGTTAGGTCTAGGTTAGTCCTGGGATTTGCCCTCATCAGGGTCATACTTTCGCATATTTCTCATACTTGATGGCCAGATTCTGGGCCTTTTCTGGTTTGGATCACGTACTATTGTGGTACCACACTGAAACAGTCCATTAAACCTGGTTTCGATCAATATTTTTGAGGATAACGCATGTTAGGTCTGGGTTAGGTCTGGGATTTGCCATCATCAGGCTCATACTTTCGCATTCTTCACATACTTGTTGAACGGATCCTGGGTATTTTTCTGGTTTGCATCACGTAGTGATGTGGTACCACACTGAAACAGTCCATAAAACCTGGTTTCGATCAATATTTTAGAGGATAACGCATGTTAGGTCTAAGTTAGGCCTGGGATTTTCCCTCATCAGACTCATACTATCGCTTTCTTCACATACTTGTTGAACGTATCCTGGGTTTTTTCTGGTTTGGATCACGTAGTAATGTGGTACCACACTGAAACTGTCGATTAAACCTGCTTTCGATCAATACTTTTGAGAATAACTCATGTTAGGTCTAGGTTAGGTCTGGGATTTGCTCTTATCAGGCTCGTACTTTCGCAAATTTCTCATACTTGATGGCCAGATTCTGTGCTTTTTCTGGTTTGGATCACGTAGTAATGTGGTACCACACTGAATCATTCGATTAAACCTGGTTTCGATCAATATCTTAGATGACAACGCTAGTTAGGTCTGGTATAGGTCTGGGATTTGCCCTCATCAGGGTCATATTTTCGCGTTCTTCACATACTTGTTGAATAGATCCTGGGTATTTTTCTGGTTTGGATCAGGTAGTAATGTGGTACCACCCCCTCAGGGGCTGCCAGCCTTTCAGCTGCAGTACGGGCTTAACGAACCCGGGGTACCCGAGTCATACACACACCGTAAGCCTCCTGTTGGTCGTCACAACGACCCATTCACAATTCCCTATTGGTTTTGTGAATGGTACGTGACGGCAGGAGGAACGGGGGTCTTGGCTTAACCGCCTGGGCCACGAGTATGGCGACTCTATAAAATCGCCCTCCAATCCTAAGCTATGGTGCGCGGCGATGGGATGCATGGTTGGGGGAGAAGGCCCAATCCCAAGCGACCACCTCCGGGGAACCTGCCGAACCCCCGGAGTATATAGGCTTACCCGGGTAAGGCGGCTCTGCCCGGGCGGACCTTTTCTTCCGACCTGCTCGTGGGAATATTATGGAGTTCAATATTAAAACGGGGATGGGACGGGGTAAGTCAGAGGGGGAGGACGAAGGCGGTGTTGGGACTGGAGTGACGGCGCTCGCGCCGCCTCCAGCGCCTGGCCCGGCTTCGTGGAAGGTGGAGGAGGACGACGAGACTGCGTCAGTCTCGTCCTTCTCCTCCACCAGGAGCCTCATAGGCTCTAAGAGGAAGAGGGCGGGGCAGGCCGTCGTCGAGGTGGGCGGGGCGATGAGCCCGTCGGTGAGGCTGAGTTGCCTCAGGGACGAGGTGACCGAGGAGATATCGGAGAGGATCTCCTCGTCCCTGAGGCGGGTGGAGAAAGTCGCCGCTGCCTGCGCCTTTAAGGGGCAGAAAAGCGGTGGCGCGGCGGCCCTGAAGGCCGCGGCGGAGGAAATGAGGGAGGCGGCGCGGGAGCTCAGAGGGCGGAACGCCCGTCTGCAGCTCCTGTTGGAGGAGGAGCGACAGGGGAGGAGGAGGGCAGAGGCGCTGTGGAACAGCGCGGCCCTCCCTCCCATCCTCCCTCCTCCTCCACCGCCGCGTCCCTCGGCGGAGGTAAATAAGCGGAGTGCGGCGGCAGTGGTGCGGGGCACCGCGGGCCCCTCCACCCGCACTCCGCCCGTGAGGAAGTCCCCGTCCTGCTCAGAAGACGATCTTCTGAGGAGGATTGGGGACATGATTGATGGCAAGCTGGCCGCCTTCCGGGAGGAGCTCCTCGCCGGAAGAGCGGTCAGCAGGAAGGCGGTGCCTCCCCGACCGGTTCCGGTACAGTCGGGGAAGGCAAAGAAGGGCGGAGTGAAGGCTCCGCCCAGCGTTGCGGCACCAGGGCCCCGGGTCGCGACCCCCAAGGGGGGTGGTGTACCCGTGGTCGCGGTGGTCGCGTCCTCCACGGCACCCTCCCAAGGGGGGGTGGCGTGGAGTGAGGTGGTGGGGCGGAAGGCGAAGCGGGCGGCGAGGAAGGCCTCGCAACCGCGGCCTCCGCCTCCGCCGCCGGCGGCCAAGGTAAAGGCCGCGAAGGTCGGGAAGGCACGACCAGGTCGTCCCCCAAAAACGGCAGCGGTGACGCTGACCGTTGCGCAGGGGGGCGACCTGACCCTCGCGGAGGCGATGCGGCTCGCCAGGGAGAATATCTCCCTGGAAGAGCTGGGCATCGCCTCCGTGAGGGCGAAGAGGGCCGTGACCGGGGGTCTCTTGCTGGAGATCCCCGGTGCAGAAGGCGGCGCGAAGGCGGATCGTCTCGCCCAGAGGCTCCGGGAGCAGCTGGGCGAGCGAGGTGTTCGGGTCGCCCGGCCCACGAAGCGCACGGAGATGCGCGTTTGTGGGCTGGACGACTCGGTCAGCGCACAGGATGTGTCTCGTGCCCTTGCGAGGGCGGGGGACT
The DNA here is from genome assembly GCF_051014445.1 of Colletes latitarsis. Classification (NCBI taxonomy): domain Eukaryota; kingdom Metazoa; phylum Arthropoda; class Insecta; order Hymenoptera; family Colletidae; genus Colletes; species Colletes latitarsis. Next base: position 6,108,441 of record NW_027488373.1, on the reverse strand, counting down.
GTCCTGTGGAGGACCTGCGGATCGGAGAGATCCGCAGGTCGCCCTCCGGCCTCGGGTCGGTGTGGGCCCGGTGCCCCCTCTCCGCCGCCCGTAAGGTGGCGGAATCCGGGAGGGTGTTGGTGGGGTGGGTTTCGGCGCGAGTGGAAATCCTCGCGCCGCGCCCGCTCCAGTGTCACCGCTGCCTCGAATTGGGGCACGTGAGGCAGTGGTGCACCTCGCCGGTGGACCGCAGCGGTCAGTGTTACCGCTGCGGTGCCAAAGAGCACCGTGCGAGCCAGTGCTCGGCGGCCCCCCACTGCCCGCTGTGTGCGGACATGGGGAGGCCAGCCGATCACAGGGTGGGGAGCAAGAAGTGCTCCCCCCCCTCCCGGAAGGAGAGGAAGAGGCGGGCTGCACCGGCTCCGGTGCCGAGGGCGGTGGCATCGTCCTCCATGGAGGTGGACGGTGCTACGGGGACGGACGGCCGGGAGGAGGCTGGCGCGGCCATTAATTAATGCCGCCCCGCCTCCTCCTCCAGGCCAACCTCAACCACTGCCGCGCGGCACAGGACTTGATGTCCCAAGTCCTCGCGGAGTGGGGGGTTGGCCTGGCGGTCGCCGCCGAGCCGTACCGCGTCCCTGATCACCCTCATTGGGTGGGCGACGCGGACGGCTTGGTGGCGACGGTATGGGGAGGGGGCGACGGGTCCCCACCGTTCTCCTTGTTGGAGCGCGGTCGGGGATTCGTCGCCGTGGACTGGGGGGGAGTCGCTGTGGTGGGGTGCTACATTTCGCCCCGTAGCGGTCACGCTGCGTTCGAGCTGTACTTGGCCGAGGTCGCGGCATGCGTGCAGCGCTACGCGGCCCGGCCGGTGCTGGTCCTGGGGGATTTTAATGCCAAGTCGGTGGCTTGGGGATCCCCCAGCACCTCCGTTCGCGGCGGGATCCTGGGCGATTGGGCGGCGGGGCTCGACCTCCGGGTATTGAACCGGGGGTCGGAGCACACATGCGTGCGGCGATATGGGGGGTCCATCGTGGATGTTGGATTCGCGACCCCCAACGCCGTGCGCATGGTGTCGGGTTGGCACGTGGTCGCGGGGGCAGAGACACTCTCCGATCACCGGTACATCCGGATGGAGGTCTCTGCCGCCGCGAGTGCATCCCGACACGGCCGCCTGCGTGGCACCCCACCACGCCGCTGGGCGCTTCGGCGCCTGGACAAGGACGCCCTGATGGCAGCTGCCCTCGCTGCAACTTGGCCGCAGGGAGCGGCCGAGTTGCCGAGCATAGAGGAGGAGGTCGCCCGGCTCGGAGCATTGGTCGCGGGTATTTGCGACGCGGCGATGCCTCGGGTCGGGCGGGCTTCTCCTCGCCGGGCGGTGTACTGGTGGTCGGACGCGATCGCGGAGTTGCGAGTCGCGACTGTCCGCGCCCGACGCCAGTACACCCGCGCGCGCCGTCGTCAACGTACAGGCGACGGCGTGGCGCGAGCGAGGGCAGCTGATGACCTGTATGGAGCATACCGCGTGGCGCGGGTTGCTCTGCAGGTCGCCATCAAACGGGCCAAGACCCAGGCATGGAAGGAGCTCCTCCAGACCCTTGATGACGATCCATGGGGGCGCCCATATAAGGTGGTGCTGAATAAGCTCCGCCCGTGGGCGCCCCCCGTCACCGAGGGTCTTGACCCCCGGCTGCTGGAGGACGTGGTCAATACACTCTTCCCAATTGGGGAGAGGGGACCGCGTCCTCCGGCGGCGGCGGCTGTCCCAGTGGAGTGGACGGCCGAGCTGGGGGTCACGCAGGAGGAGCTGGCAGCGGCCATCAGACGGCTCGGGGTTCGTAACACGGCCCCGGGTCCGGATGGTGTGCCCGGCCGGGTTTGGGTCTTGACCCAGGGCGTCCTTGGGGCCGACCTCAGGCGGTTGTTCGACCGCTGCCTGAGGGACGGGCGATTCCCCCCCAGTTGGAAGGTGGCGAGGATGGTCCTCCTCCGGAAGGAGGGTCGGCCCGCGGAGTCTCCCTCCGCATACCGGCCCATTTGTCTCCTCGACGAGGTGGGCAAGCTCTTCGAGCGTGTGATTGCTGCCCGCCTCGTCGAGCACCTGTCGCGGGGTGATCCCGGTCTGGCCGACTGCCAGTTCGGTTTCCGGGGGGGCCGATCGACTATCGACGCGATAGGTCGTGTGAGGGCCCTCTCGGAGGCGGCCGTCTCCCGGGGAGGGGTGGCATTGGCAATATCCTTGGATATTGCCAATGCCTTTAACACCCTCCCCTGGGAAGAGATAAGGAGGGGACTCGAATATCATCGAGTCCCCCCTTGTCTCAGGGCGGTCGTCGGGGATTATCTCCGCGGCAGGTGGATCGAGTATCCGGGCCGGGATGGTGATATGCGGAGGGAGGTGTACTGCGGTGTTCCGCAGGGGTCGGTCCTCGGGCCACTCCTGTGGAACATCGCGTACGACTCGGTGTTGCGGGCCGGCCTGCCCGACGGCGTCAGCACGGTGTGTTATGCGGATGACACACTGGTGCTGGCCGTCGGGGCGCACTGGGGGAGGGCCATGCGTCGCGCGGAGGAGGGGTCGCAACGCGTCGTCGACCGGATCAGGGGGATGGGGATGACGGTGGCGGTCCATAAGACCGAGGTGATTGCGTTTCATTCACGTCGGCAGGATCCGCCACCCCCTCTGATCCGGGTGGGTGGGGCTGACATCGAGGTGAAGCCCCAGATCAGGTATCTGGGGCTGATCCTCGATAGCCACTGGCGTTTCGAGAAGCATTTCCGCTGCCTGGTCCCCCGGTTGGAAAGGATGGTTGCGGCTCTGGGCCGGATCCTGCCCAACTTGGGGGGCCCGGCGGGCCGAGTTCGTCGCCTCTATGTGGCAATGGTCCAGTCGGTGGCCCTATACGGGGCCCCCGTCTGGGCGGACGACCTGGCTGCCTCCCGGCGCAGCATGACTATGCTGCGTCGGGTGCAGAGGCGCATGGCGCTCAGGGTCGTCCGCGGGTATAGGACCATGTCACATGAGGCGGCGACGGTTCTAGCGGGGATGCCGCCCATGGACCTGCTCGCGCGGTCGCACGCGATGATGTACCGGCACCGCGTCGACCGTCGCGCGGGGGTGGGGGCGGTCCCGGGCGGGCAGGAACCTGCTTGGGGCGATTTGAAGCGCCAGGCCCGGCAGTCCGTGTTGCTCGCGTGGCAGGAGCGGCTGGCTCTGCCAACCGCGGGGCACCGGACTGTCGGGGCTGTTCGGCCTCTCCTGAAGGAGTGGCTGGACAGAGGCCATGGCAGCCTCACCTACCGGCTGGCACAGGTATTTTCCGGGCATGGCAGCTTCGGAAGATACCTGTGCCGGATAGGGAAGGAGCCGACGGCGCGTTGCTGCCACTGCGACGCTGAGCAGGACACGGCGGATCATACCCTGGAGGTATGCCCCGCGTGGGAGGGGGAGCGCCGTGTCCTGGTCGGCGTCGTCGGGCGGGATGTCTCGCTGCCGGGCGTGGTGCGCGCCATGCTCGGCAGCGAGGAGAAGTGGAGGGCCGTGGCCTCCTTCTGCGAGAACGTAATGTTGCAGAAGGAGGCCGCGGGGAGGGAGCGCGAGCTTCAGCGGCGCGCTGAAGCTCGCGCTCGTTCGGTGGCCCGAGGTCGTCGCCCGGTCGCGAGGCGTCGCGGGCGGCCGCCTCGGCGTGGCGGATGACCTAGGCTGGGAGGGGGGTCCTGAGGGGACCCTCCTCCCGCCAGGCGGCGCCGGGTCGGACCGGTTGGGGGTAGGAGTGCCTCCCCCTACCGGTTCGACGCAAGGGGAGGCACCCTCGGCGGTCTGGTGCGGCCATGAACGCCCGGCCGCCGAGGGGTGGAAACGGGGTCGCGGGCGGTTGCGAGTTGGGGCTCGCAGCCGCCACTAAACGCGGCCCCGGGACGGATAGCGGCGGGATGGAGTGGCCCCGTCCCGCCGCTATGAGGCAGTGTGTCTACTGGGGGGACCGATTGTCCCCCCGGGGGATGGGCGCGAAAGCGCGGGCACGGGGAGGATACCGGAAGAATGCTTCGAGCGATTCCCGGTATCCTCCCAAAGCGTGCCGAAGGGTCACCGTGGGGTTTTTAGTGGGTAGGTCCCGCGCCTGTCGTTGTACGGGCGCGGGGAATCCCACACACCCCTCCCACCTCTCCCCAAGGAGGTGGGAGGGAGTCTTTCGAAGATTTTCCCCACGACAAAAAAAAAAAAAAAAAAAAAAAAAAAAAAAAAAAAAAAAAAAAAAAGTAATGTGGTACCACACTGAAACAGTCGATTAAACCTGGTTTCGATCAATGTTTTAGAGGATAACTCATGTTCGGTCTAGGTTAGGTCTGGGATTTGCTCTTATCAGGGTCATACTTTCGCATTTTTCACATACTTGTTGAACAGATCCTGGGTTTTTTCTGGTTTGGATCACGCAGTAATGTGGTACCACACTGAAACTGTCCACTAAACCAGGTTTCGATCAATATTTTAGAGGATAACGTATGTTATGTCTAGGTTAGGCCTGGGATTTGCCCTCATCAGACTCATACTTACGCATACTTCACATACTTGATAAACAGATCCTGGGTTTTTTTCTGGTTTGGATCACGTAGTAATGTGGTACCACACTGAAACAGTTGATTAAACCTGGTTTCGATCATTATTTTTGAGGATAACGCATGTTAGGTCTGGGATAGGTCTGGGATTTTCCGTCATCAGGGTCATACTTTCGCAGTTTTGACATGCATGTTGACCTGATCGAGGGATTTTCTGCTTTGGATCACGTAGTAAAGTGGAACCACACTAAAACGGTCAATTAAACCTGGTTTCGATCAATATTTTAGAGGATAACGCATGTTAGGTCTAGGTTAGGCCTGAGATTTTCACCCATCAGACACATACTTTCGCATTTTTCACATACTTCTTGAACGGATCCTGGGTTTTTTCTGGTGTGGATCACGTAGTAATGTGGTACCACACTGAAACAATCAATTAAACCTGGTCTTGATAAATATTTTAGAGGATAACGCATGTTAGGTCTGGGTTATGTCTAGGATTTGCCCTCATCAGGCTCATACTTTCGCATATTTTTCATACTTCATGGCTAGATCCTGGGCTATTTCTTGTTTGGATCACGTAGTAATGTGGTACCACACTGAAACATTCAATTAAACCTGGTCATGATAAATATTTTAGTGGATAACGCATGTTAGGTCTGGGTTAGGTCTAGGATTTGCCCTCATCAGGCTCATACTTTTGCGTTTCTCACATACTTGTTGAACAGATCACGGTTTTTTTTGGTTTGGATCACGTAGTAATGTGTTACCACACTGAAACAATCCATTAAACCTGGTTTCGATGAATATTTTAGAGGATAACGCATGTTAGGTCTAGGTTAGGCCTGGGATTAGCCCTCATCAGATTCATACTTTCGCATACTTCACATACTTGTTGAACAGATCCTGGGTTTTTTTCTGGTTTGGATCACGTAGTAATGTGGTACCACACTGAAACAGTCGACTAAACCTGGTATCGATCAATGTTTTAGAGGATAACTCATGTTCGGTCTAGGTTAGGTCTGGGATTTGCTCTTATCAGGGTCATACTTTCGCAGTTTTAACATACGTGTTGACCTGATCGAGGGTTTCTTCTGCTTTGGATCACGTAGTAATGTGGTACCACACTGAAACAGTCCATTAAACATGGTTTCGATCAATATTTTTGAGGATAACACATGTTAGGTCCAGGTTAGGTCTGGGATTTGCTCTCATCAGGCTCATTCTTTCGCATATTTCTCATACTTGATGGCTAGATACTGGGTTCTTCCCGGTTTGGATCACGCAGTAATGTGGTACCACACTGAAACAGTCCACTCAACCTGGTTTCGATCAATATTTTAGAGGATAACGCATGTTATGACTAGGTTAGGCCTGGGATTAGCCCTCATCAGATTCATACTTTCGCATACTTCACATACTTGTTGAACAGATCCTGGGTTTTTTTCTGGTTTGGATCACGTAGTAATGTGGTACCACACTGAAACAGTCGATTAAACCTGGTTTCGATCTATATTTTTGAGGATAACGCATGTTAGGTCTAGGTTAGGCCTGGGATATGCCCTCATCAGTCTCATACTTTCGCATTCTTCACATAATTCTTGAACAGATCCCGGGTTTTTTCTGGTTTCGATCACGTACTAATGTGGTACCACACTGAAGCATACCAATAAACCTGGTTTCGATTTTTATTTTAGAGGATAACACATGTTAGGTCTAGGTTATGTCTGGGATTTGCCCTCATCAGGCTCATACTTTCGCATATTTCTCATACTTCATAGCTAGATCCTGGGCTTTTTCTGGATTGCATCACGTAGTAATGTAGTACCACACTGAAACAGTCAATAAATCTTGGTTTCCATCAATATTTTAGAGAATAATTCATGTTAGGTCTAGTTTAGGTGTGGGATTTGCTCTCATCAGACTCATTCTTTCGCATATTTCTCATAGTTGATGGCTAGATCCTGGGCTATTTCTGGATTGCATCACGTAGTAATGTAGTACCACACTGAAACAGTCAATTAAACCTGGTTTCGATCACTATTTTAGAGGACAACTCAAGTTAGGTCTGGGATAGGTCTGGGATTTGCCCTGGTCAGGATCATACTTTCGCATTTTTCACATACTTGATGGCTAGATCCTGGGCTTTTTCTGGATTTCGTCACGCAGTAGTGTAGTACAACACTGAAACAGTCAATTAAACCTGGTTTCCATCAATATTTTAGAGGACAACGCATGTTAGGTCTAGGTTAGGCCTGGGATTTGCCCTCATCAGGGTCATACTTTCGCATATTTCTCATACTTGATGGCCAGATTTTGGGCCTTTTCTGGTTTGGATCACGTACTAATGTGGTACCACACTGAAACAGTCCATTAAACCTGGTTTCGATCAATATTTTTGAGGATAACGCATGTTAGGTCTGGGATAGGTCTGGGATTTGCCCTGGTCAGGATCATACTTTCGCATTTTTCACATACTTGATGGCTAGATCCTGGGCTTTTTCTGGATTTCGTCACGCAGTAGTGTAGTACAACACTGAAACAGTCAATTAAACCTGGTTTCCATCAATATTTTAGAGGACAACTCAAGTTAGGTCTGGGATAGGTCTGGGATTTGCCCTGGTCTGGATCATACTTTCGCATTTTTCACATACTTGTTGAACAGATCCTGGGTTTTTTCTGGTTTGGATCACGCAGTAGTGTGGTACCACACTGAAACATTCAATTAAACCTGCTCTTGATAAATATTTTAGAGGATAACCCATGTTAGGTCTAGGTTAGTCCTGGGATTTGCCCTCATCAGAGTCATACTTTCGCATATTTCTCATACTTGATGGCCAGATTCTGGGCCTTTTCTGGTTTGGATCACGTACTATTGTGGTACCACACTGAAACAGTCCATTAAACCTGGTTTCGATCAATATTTTTGAGGATAACGCATGTTAGGTCTGGGTTAGGTCTGGGATTTGCCATCATCAGGCTCATACTTTCGCATACTTCACATACTTGTTGAACGGATCCCGGGTATTTTTCTGGTTTGCATCACGTAGTGATGTGGTACCACACTGAAACAGTCCATAAAACCTGGTTTCGATCAATATTTTAGAGGATAACGCATGTTAGGTCTAAGTTAGGCCTGGGATTTTCCCTCATCAGACTCATACTATCGCTTTCTTCACATACTTGTTGAACGTATCCTGGGTTTTTTCTGGTTTGGATCACGTAGTAATGTGGTACCACACTGAAACTGTCGATTAAACCTGCTTTCGATCAATACTTTTGAGAATAACTCATGTTAGGTCTAGGTTAGGTCTGGGATTTGCTCTTATCAGGCTCGTACTTTCGCAAATTTCTCATACTTGATGGCCAGATTCTGTGCTTTTTCTGGTTTGGATCACGTAGTAATGTGGTACCACACTGAATCATTCGATTAAACCTGGTTTCGATCAATATCTTAGATGACAACGCTAGTTAGGTCTGGTATAGGTCTGGGATTTGCCCTCATCAGGGTCATATTTTCGCGTTCTTCACATACTTGTTGAATAGATCCTGGGTATTTTTCTGGTTTGGATCAGGTAGTAATGTGGTACCACACTGAAACAGTCGATTAAACCTGGTTTCGATCAATGTTTTAGAGGATAACTCATGTTCGGTCTAGGTTAGGTCTGGGATTTGCTCTTATCAGGGTCATACTTTCGCATTTTTCACATACTTGTTGAACAGATCCTGGGTTTTTTCTGGTTTGGATCACGCAGTAATGTGGTACCACACTGAAACTGTCCACTAAACCAGGTTTCGATCAATATTTTAGAGGATAACGTATGTTATGTCTAGGTTAGGCCTGGGATTTGCCCTCATCAGACTCATACTTACGCATACTTCACATACTTGATAAACAGATCCTGGGTTTTTTTCTGGTTTGGATCACGTAGTAATGTGGTACCACACTGAAACAGTTGATTAAACCTGGTTTCGATCATTATTTTTGAGGATAACGCATGTTAGGTCTGGGATAGGTCTGGGATTTTCCGTCATCAGGGTCATACTTTCGCAGTTTTGACATGCATGTTGACCTGATCGAGGGATTTTCTGCTTTGGATCACGTAGTAAAGTGGAACCACACTAAAACGGTCAATTAAACCTGGTTTCGATCAATATTTTAGAGGATAACGCATGTTAGGTCTAGGTTAGGCCTGAGATTTTCACCCATCAGACACATACTTTCGCATTTTTCACATACTTCTTGAACGGATCCTGGGTTTTTTCTGGTGTGGATCACGTAGTAATGTGGTACCACACTGAAACAATCAATTAAACCTGGTCTTGATAAATATTTTAGAGGATAACGCATGTTAGGTCTGGGTTATGTCTAGGATTTGCCCTCATCAGGCTCATACTTTCGCATATTTTTCATACTTCATGGCTAGATCCTGGGCTATTTCTTGTTTGGATCACGTAGTAATGTGGTACCACACTGAAACATTCAATTAAACCTGGTCATGATAAATATTTTAGTGGATAACGCATGTTAGGTCTGGGTTAGGTCTAGGATTTGCCCTCATCAGGCTCATACTTTTGCGTTTCTCACATACTTGTTGAACAGATCACGGTTTTTTTTGGTTTGGATCACGTAGTAATGTGTTACCACACTGAAACAATCCATTAAACCTGGTTTCGATGAATATTTTAGAGGATAACGCATGTTAGGTCTAGGTTAGGCCTGGGATTAGCCCTCATCAGATTCATACTTTCGCATACTTCACATACTTGTTGAACAGATCCTGGGTTTTTTTCTGGTTTGGATCACGTAGTAATGTGGTACCACACTGAAACAGTCGACTAAACCTGGTATCGATCAATGTTTTAGAGGATAACTCATGTTCGGTCTAGGTTAGGTCTGGGATTTGCTCTTATCAGGGTCATACTTTCGCAGTTTTAACATACGTGTTGACCTGATCGAGGGTTTCTTCTGCTTTGGATCACGTAGTAATGTGGTACCACACTGAAACAGTCCATTAAACATGGTTTCGATCAATATTTTTGAGGATAACACATGTTAGGTCCAGGTTAGGTCTGGGATTTGCTCTCATCAGGCTCATTCTTTCGCATATTTCTCATACTTGATGGCTAGATACTGGGTTCTTCCCGGTTTGGATCACGCAGTAATGTGGTACCACACTGAAACAGTCCACTCAACCTGGTTTCGATCAATATTTTAGAGGATAACGCATGTTATGACTAGGTTAGGCCTGGGATTAGCCCTCATCAGATTCATACTTTCGCATACTTCACATACTTGTTGAACAGATCCTGGGTTTTTTTCTGGTTTGGATCACGTAGTAATGTGGTACCACACTGAAACAGTCGATTAAACCTGGTTTCGATCTATATTTTTGAGGATAACGCATGTTAGGTCTAGGTTAGGCCTGGGATATGCCCTCATCAGTCTCATACTTTCGCATTCTTCACATAATTCTTGAACAGATCCCGGGTTTTTTCTGGTTTCGATCACGTACTAATGTGGTACCACACTGAAGCATACCAATAAACCTGGTTTCGATTTTTATTTTAGAGGATAACACATGTTAGGTCTAGGTTATGTCTGGGATTTGCCCTCATCAGGCTCATACTTTCGCATATTTCTCATACTTCATAGCTAGATCCTGGGCTTTTTCTGGATTGCATCACGTAGTAATGTAGTACCACACTGAAACAGTCAATAAATCTTGGTTTCCATCAATATTTTAGAGAATAATTCATGTTAGGTCTAGTTTAGGTGTGGGATTTGCTCTCATCAGACTCATTCTTTCGCATATTTCTCATAGTTGATGGCTAGATCCTGGGCTATTTCTGGATTGCATCACGTAGTAATGTAGTACCACACTGAAACAGTCAATTAAACCTGGTTTCGATCACTATTTTAGAGGACAACTCAAGTTAGGTCTGGGATAGGTCTGGGATTTGCCCTGGTCAGGATCATACTTTCGCATTTTTCACATACTTGATGGCTAGATCCTGGGCTTTTTCTGGATTTCGTCACGCAGTAGTGTAGTACAACACTGAAACAGTCAATTAAACCTGGTTTCCATCAATATTTTAGAGGACAACGCATGTTAGGTCTAGGTTAGGCCTGGGATTTGCCCTCATCAGGGTCATACTTTCGCATATTTCTCATACTTGATGGCCAGATTCTGGGCCTTTTCTGGTTTGGATCACGTACTATTGTGGTACCACACTGAAACAGTCCATTAAACCTGGTTTCGATCAATATTTTTGAGGATAACGCATGTTAGGTCTGGGTTAGGTCTGGGATTTGCCATCATCAGGCTCATACTTTCGCATTTTTCACATACTTCTTGAACGGATCCTGGGTTTTTTCTGGTGTGGATCACGTAGTAATGTGGTACCACACTGAAACAGTCCATTAAACCTGGTTTCGATCAATATTTTTGAGGATAACGCATGTTAGGTCTGGGATAGGTCTGGGATTTGCCCTGGTCAGGATCATACTTTCGCATTTTTCACATACTTGATGGCTAGATCCTGGGCTTTTTCTGGATTTCGTCACGCAGTAGTGTAGTACAACACTGAAACAGTCAATTAAACCTGGTTTCCATCAATATTTTAGAGGACAACTCAAGTTAGGTCTGGGATAGGTCTGGGATTTGCCCTGGTCTGGATCATACTTTCGCATTTTTCACATACTTGTTGAACAGATCCTGGGTTTTTTCTGGTTTGGATCACGCAGTAGTGTGGTACCACACTGAAACATTCAATTAAACCTGCTCTTGATAAATATTTTAGAGGATAACCCATGTTAGGTCTAGGTTAGTCCTGGGATTTGCCCTCATCAGAGTCATACTTTCGCATATTTCTCATACTTGATGGCCAGATTCTGGGCCTTTTCTGGTTTGGATCACGTACTATTGTGGTACCACACTGAAACAGTCCATTAAACCTGGTTTCGATCAATATTTTTGAGGATAACGCATGTTAGGTCTGGGTTAGGTCTGGGATTTGCCATCATCAGGCTCATACTTTCGCATTCTTCACATACTTGTTGAACGGATCCCGGGTATTTTTCTGGTTTGCATCACGTAGTGATGTGGTACCACACTGAAACAGTCCATAAAACCTGGTTTCGATCAATATTTTAGAGGATAACGCATGTTAGGTCTAAGTTAGGCCTGGGATTTTCCCTCATCAGACTCATACTATCGCTTTCTTCACATACTTGTTGAACGTATCCTGGGTTTTTTCTGGTTTGGATCACGTAGTAATGTGGTACCACACTGAATCATTCGATTAAACCTGGTTTCGATCAATATCTTAGATGACAACGCTAGTTAGGTCTGGTATAGGTCTGGGATTTGCCCTCATCAGGGTCATATTTTCGCGTTCTACACATACTTGTTGAACAGATCCTTGGTATTTTTCTGGTTTGGATCAGGTAGTAATGTGGTACCACACTGAAACAGTCGATTAAACCTGGTTTCGATAAATATTTTTGAGGATAACGCATGTTAGGTCTAGGTTAGGCCTGGGATTTACCCTCATCAGGGACATATTTCCGCGATCTTCACATAATTGTTAACAGATCCTGGGTATTTTTCTGGTTTGGATCACGTAGTAATGTGGCACCACACAGAAATAGTCGATTAAACCTGGTTTCGATCAATATTTTAGAGGATAACTCATGTTAGGTCTAGGATAGGCCTGGGATTTGCCCTCATCACGCTCATCGTTTCGCGTTTTTCACATACTTGTTGCACAGATCCTGGGTTTTTTCTGGTTTGGATCACGTAGAAATGTGGTACCACACTGAAACATTCAACTAAACCTGGTACTGATAAATATTTTTGAGGGCAACGCATGTTAGGTCTAGGTTAGGCCTGGGATTTTCCCTCATCAGACACATACTTTCGCATTCTTCACATACTTGTTGAACGGATCCTGGGTATTTTTCTGGTTTGGATCACGTAGTGATGTGGTACCACACTGAAACAGTCCATTAGACCTGGTTTCGATCAATATTTTAGAGGATAACGCATGTTAGGTCTAAGTTAGGCCTGGGATTTTCCCTCATCAGATACATACTTTCGCATTCTTCGCATACTTGTTGAACGTATCCTGGGTTTTTTCTGGCTTGGATCACGTAGTAATGTGGTACCACACTGAAACTGTCGATTAAACCTGCTTTCGATCAATATATTTGAGAATAACTCATGTTAGGTCTAGGTTAGGTCAGGGATTTGCTCTCATCAGGCTCATTCTTTCGCATGTTTCTCATACTTGATGGCTAGATCCTGGGCTTTTTCTGGATTGCGTCACGCAGTAATGTAGTACAACACTGAAACAGTCAATTCAACCTGGTTACCATCAATATTTTAGGGGACAACGCATGTTACGTCGAGGTTAGGCCTGGCATTTGCCCTCATCAGGGTCTTACTTTCGCATATTTCTCATACTTGATGGCCAGATTCTGGGCCTTTTCTGGTTTGGATCACGTAGTAATGTGGTACCGCACTGAAAAAGTCCATTAAACCTGGTTTCGATCAATATTTTTGAGGATAACGCATGTTAGGTCTGGGTGAGGTCTAGGATTTGCCCTCATCAGGCTCATACTTTCGCATATTTCTCATAATTCATGGCTAGATCCTGGGCTATTTCTGGATTGCATCACGTAGTAATGTAGTACCACACTGAAACAGTCAATTAAACCTGGTTTCCATCACTATTTTAGAGGACAACTCAAGTTAGGTCTGGGATAGTCTCATCAGGGTCATGCTTTCGCATATTTCTCATACTTGATGACCAGATTCTGGGCCTTTTCTGGTTTGGATCGCGTAGTAATGTGGTACCACACTGAAACAGTCCATTAAACCTGGTTTCGATCAATATTTTTGAGGATAACGCATGTTAGGTCTGGGCTAGGTCTAGGATTTGCCCTCATCAGGCTCATACTTTCGCATATTTCTCATAATTCATGGCTAGATCCTGGGCTATTTCTGGTTTGGATCACGTAGTGATGTGGTACCACACTGAAACAGTCCATTAAACCTGGTTTCGATCAATATTTTAGAGGATAACGCATGTTATGTCTAGGTTAGGCCTGTGATTTGCCCTCATCAGACACATACTTTCGCATTCTCCACATACTTGTTGAACAGATCCTGGGTTTTTTCTGGTTTGGATCACGCAGTAGTGTGGTAACACACTGAAACATTCAATTAAACCTGGTCTTGATAATTATTTTAGGGGATGAGGCATGTTAGGTCTAAGTTAGGCCTGGGATTTGCCCTCATCAGACTCGTACTTTCGCATTCTTCACATACTTGTTGAACGTATCCTGGGTTTTTTCTGGTTTGGATTACGTAGTAATGTGGTACCACACTGAAACTGTCGATTAAACCTGCTTTCGATCAATACTTTTGAGAATAACTCATGTTAGGTCTAGGTTAGGTCTGGGATTTGCTCTTATCAGGCTCGTACTTTCGCAAATTTCTCATACTTGATGGCCAGATTCTGTGCTTTTTCTGGTTTGGATCACGTAGTAATGTGGTACCACAATGAAACAGTCGATTAAACCTGGTTTCGATCAATATCTTAGATGATAACGCTAGTTAGGTCTGGTATAGGTCTGGGATTTGCCCTCATCAGACTCATTCTTTCGCATATTTCTCATACTTGATGGCTAGATCCTGGGCTTTTTCTGGATTGCGTCACGCAGTAATGTAGTACAACACAGACACAGACAATTAAACCCGGTTGCCATCAATATTTTAGAGGACAACGCATGTTAGGTCTAGGTTAGGCCTGGGATTTGCCCTCATCAGGGTCATACTTTCGCATATTTCTCATACTTGATGCCAGATTCTGGGCCTTGTCTGATTTGGATCACGTAGTAATGTGGAACCACACTGAGACAGTCCATTAAGCCTGGTTTCGATCAATATTTTTGAGGATAACGCATGTTAGGTCTGGGTGAGGTCTAGGATTTGCCCTCATCGGGCTCATGCTTTCGCATATTTCTCATAATTCATGGCTAGATCCTGGGCTATTTCTGGATTGCATCACGTACTAATGTAGTACCACACTGAAACAGTCAATTAAACCTGGTTTCCATCACTATTTTGGAGGACAACTCAAGTTAGGTCTGGGATAGCCTCATCAGGGTGATGCTTTCGCATATTTCTCATACTTGATGGCCAGATTCTGGGCCTTTTCTGGTTTGGATCCCATAGTAATGTGGTACCACACTGACACAGTCCATTAAACCTGGTTTCGATCAATATTTTTGAGGATAACGCAAGTTATGTCTAGGTTAGGCCTGTGATTTGCCCTCATCAGACACATACGTTCGCATTCTTCACATACTTGTTGAACGTATCCTGGGTTTTTTCTGGTTTGGATCACGTAGTGATGTGGTACCACACTGAAACAGTCGATTAAACCTGGTTTCGATCAATATTTGTGTGAATTACTCATGTTAGGTCTAGGTAAGGTCTGGGATTTGCTCTCATCAGGCTCGTACTTTCGCAAATTTATCATACTTGATGGCCTGATTCTGTGCTTTTTCTGGTTTGGATCCCGTAGTAATGTGGTACCACACTGAAACAGTCCATTAAACCTGGTTTCGATCAATATTTTTGAGGATAACGCAAATTATGTCTAGGTTAGGCCTGTGATTTGCCCTCATCAGACACATACGTTCGCATTCTTCACATACTTGTTGAACGGATCCTGGGTATTTTTCTGGTTTGGATCACGTAGTGATGTGGTACACACTGAAACAGTCCATTAAACCTGGTTTCGATCAATATTTTAGAGGATAACGCATGTTATGTCTAGGTTAGGCCTGTGATTTGCCCTCATCAGACACATACTTTCGCATTCTCCACATACTTGTTGAACAGATACTGGGTTTTTTCAGGTTTGGATCACGTAGTAATGTGGTACCACACTGAAACATTCAATTAAACCTGGTTTTGATAAATATTTTAGAGGATAACGCATGTTAGGTCTGGGTTAGGTCTAGGATTTGCCCACATCAGGCTCATACTTGCGCATATTTCTCATACTTGATGGCTAGACCCAGGGCTTATTCTGGATTGGATCACGTAGTAATGTGGTACCACACTGAAACAGTCAATTAAACCTGGTTTCGATCAATATTTTTGAGGATAACGCAAGTTATGTCTAGGTTAGGCCTGTGATTTGCCCTCATCAGACACATACGTTCGCATTCTTCACATACTTGTTGAACGTATCCTGGGTTTTTTCTGGTTTGGATCACGTAGTGATGTGGTACCACACTGAAACAGTCGATTAAACCTGGTTTCGATCAATATTTTTGAGAATTACTCATGTTAGGTCTAGGTAAGGTCTGGGATTTGCTCTCATCAGGCTCGTACTTTCGCATTCTTCACATACTTGCTGTACAGATCCTGGGTTTTTTTCTGGTTTGGATCACGTAGTAATGTGGTACCACACCGAAACAGTCGATTAAACCTGGTCTTGATAAATATTCTTGAGGGTAACGCATGTTACGTCTAGGTTAGGTCTGGGATTTTCCTTCATCAGACTCATACTTTCGCATTCTTCACATACTTGTTGAACGGATCCTGGGCATTTTCTGGTTTGGATCACGTTGTAATGTGGTACCACACTGAAATAGTCGATTAAACCTGGTTTCTATCAATATTTTTGAGGGCAACGCATGTTAGGTCTAGGTTAGGCCTGGGATTTTCCCTCATCAGACACATACTTTCGCATTCTTCAGATACTTGTTGAACGGATCCTGGGTATTTTTCTGGTTTGGATCACGCAGTGATGTGGTACCACACTGAAACAGTCCATTAAACCAGGTTTCGATCAATATTTTAGAGGATAACGCATGTTAGGTCTAAGTTAGGCCTGGGATTTTCCCTCATCAGACACATACTTTCGCATTCTTCGCATACTTGTTGAACGTATCCTGGGTTTTTTCTGGTTTGGATCACGTAGTAATGTGGTACCACACTGAAACTGTCGATTAAACCTGCTTTCGATCAATATATTTGAGAATAACTCATGTTAGGTCTAGGTAAGGTCTGGGATTTGCTCTCATCAGGCTCATTCTTTCGCATATTTCTCATACTTGATGGCTAGATCCTAGGCTTTTTCTGGATTGCATCACGTAGTAATGTAGTACCACACTGAAACAGTCAATAAATCTTGGTTTCCATCAATATTTTAGCGAAAAATTCATGTTAGGTGTAGTTTAGGTGTGGGATTTGCTCTCATCAGACTCATTCTTTCGCATGTTTCTCATACTTGATGGCTAGATCCTGTGCTTTTTCTGGATTGCGTCACGCAGTAATGGAGTACAACACTGAAACAGTCAATTCAACCTGGTTACCATCAATATTTTAGAGGACGACGCATGTTACGTCGAGGTTAGGCCTGGGATTTGCCCTCATCAGGGTCATACTTTCGTATATTTTTCATACTTGATGGCCAGATTCTGGGCCTTTTCTGGTTTGGATCACGTAGTAATGTGGTACCGCACTGAAAAAGTCCATTAAACCTGGTTTCGATCAATATTTTTGAGGATAACGCATGTTAGGTCTGGGTGAGGTCTAGGATTTGCCCTCATCAGGCTCATACTTTCGCATATTTCTCATAATTCATGGCTAGATCCTGGGCTATTTCTGGATTGCATCACGTAGTAATGTAGTACCACACTGAAACAGTCAATTAAACCTGGTTTCCATTACTATTTTAGAGGACAACTCAAGTTAGGTCTGGGATAGTCTCATCAGGGTCATGCTTTCGCATATTTCTCATACTTGATGGCCAGATTCTGGGCCTTTTCTGGTTTGGATCACGTAGTAATGTGGTACCACACTGAAACAGTCGATTAAACCTGGTTTCGATCAATATTTTTGAGGATAACGCATGTTATGTCTAGGTTAGGCCTGTGATTTGCCCTCATCAGACACATACTGTCGCATTCTCCACATACTTGTTGAACAGATCCTGGGTTTTTTCAGGTTTGGATCACGTAGTAATGTGGTACCACACTGAAACATTCAATTAAACCTGGTCTTGATAAATATTTTAGAGGATAACGCATGTTAGGTCTGGGTTAGGTCTAGGATTTGCCCTCATCAAGCTCGTACTTTCGCAAATTTCTCATACTTGATGGCCAGATTCTGTGCTTTTTCTGGTTTGGATCACGTAGTAATGTGGTACCATACTGAAACAGTCGATTAAACCTGGTTTCGATCAATATCTTAGATGATAACGCTAGTTAGGTCTGGTTATCGGTCTGGGATTTGCCCTCATCAGGCTCATACTTTCGCATATTTCTCATACTTGATGGCCTGATTCTGTGCTTTTTCTGGTTTGGATCCCGTAGTAATGTGGTACCACACTGAAACAGTCCATTAAACCTGGTTTCGATCAATATTTTTGAGAATTACTCATGTTAGGTCTAGGTAAGGTCTGGGATTTGCTCTCATCAGGCTCGTACTTTCGTAAATTTCTCATACTTGATGGCCAGATTCTGTGCTTTTTCTGGTTTGGATCACGTAGTAATGTGGTACCATACTGAAACAGTCAATTAAACCTGGTTTCCATCACTATTTTAGAGGACAACTCAAGTTAGGTCTGGGATAGTCTCATCAGGGTCATGCTTTCGCATATTTCTCATACTTGATGGCCAGATTCAGGGCCTTTTCTGGTTTGGTTCACGTAGTAATGTGGTACCGCACTGAAAAAGTCCATTAAACCTGGTTTCGATCAATATTTTTGAGGATAACGCATGTTAGGTCTGGGTTAGGTCTAGGATTTGCCCTCATCAGGCTCATACTTTCGCATATTTCTCATACTTGATGGCCTGATTCTGTGCTTTTTCTGGTTTGGATCCCGTAGTAATGTGGTACCACACTGAAACAGTCCATTAATCCTGGTTTCGATCAATATTTTTGAGGATAACGCATGTTATGTCTAGGTTAGGCCTGTGATTTGCCCTCATCAGACACATACGTTTGCATTCTTCACATACTTGTTGAACGTATCCTGGGTTTTTTTCTGGTTTGGATCACGTAGTGATATGGTACCACACTGAAACAGTCGATTAAACCTGGTTTCGATCAATATTTTTGAGAATTACTCATGTTAGGTCTAGGTAAGGTCTGGGATTTGCTCTCATCAGGCTCGTACTTTCGTAAATTTCTCATACTTGATGGCCTGATTCTGTGCTTTTTCTGGTTTGGATCCCGTAGTAATGTGGTACCACACTGAAACACTCCATTAAACCTGGTTTCGATCAATATTTTTGAGGATAACGCAAGTTATGTCTAGGTTAGGCCTGTGATTTGCCCTCATCAGACACATACGTTCGCATTCTTCACATACTTGTTGAACGGATCCTGGGTTTTTTCTGGTTTGGATCACGTAGTAATGTGGTATCACACTGAAACAGTCCATTAAACCTGGTTTCTATCAATATTTTAGAGAATAACTCATGTTAGGTCTAGGTTAGGTCTGGGATTTTCCTTCATCAGACTCATACTTTCGCATTCTTCACATACTTGTTGAACGGATCCGGGGCATTTTCTGGTTTGGATCACGTAGTAATGTGGTACCACACTGAAATAGTCGATTAAACCTGGTTTCTATCCATATTTTTGAGGGCAACGCATGTTAGGTCTAGGTTAGGCCTGGGATTTTCCGTCATCAGACACATACTTTCGCATTCTTCACATACTTGTTGAACGGATCCTGGGTATTTTTCTGGTTTGGATCACGCAGTGATGTGGTACCACACTGAAACTGTCGATTAAACCTGCTTTCGATCAATATATTTGAGAATAACTCATGTTAGGTCTAGGTTAGGTCTGGGATTTGCTCTCATCAGGCTCATTCTTTCGCATATTTCTCATACTTGATGGCTAGATCCTAGGCTTTTTCTGGATTGCATCACGTAGTAATGTAGTACCACACTGAAACAGTCAATAAATCTTGGTTTCCATCAATATTTTAGAGAATAATTCATGTTAGGTCTAGTTTAGGTGTGGGATTTGCTCTCATCAGACTCATTCTTTCGCATGTTTCTCATACTTGATGGCTAGATCCTGGGCTTTTTCTGGATTGCGTCACGCAGTAATGGAGTACAACACTGAAACAGTCAATTCAACCTGGTTACCATCAATATTTTAGAGGACAACGCATATTACGTCGAGGTAAGGCCTGGGATTTGCCCTCATCAGGGTCATACTTTCGCATATTTCTCATACTCGATGGCCAGATTCTGGGCCTTTTCTGGTTTGGATCACGTAGTAATGTGGTACCGCACTGAAAAAGTCCATTAAACCTGGTTTCGATCAATATTTTTGAGGATAACGCATGTTAGGTCTGGGTGAGGTCTAGGATTTGCCCTCATCAGGCTCATACTTTCGCATATTTCTCATAATTCATGGCTAGATCCTGGGCTATTTCTGGTTTGGATCACGTAGTGATGTGGTACCACACTGAAACAGTCAATTAAACCTGGTTTCCATCACTATTTTAGAGGACAACTCAAGTTAGGTCTGGGATAGTCTCATCAGGGTCATGCTTTCGCATATTTCTCATACTTGATGGCCAGATTCTGGGCCTTTTCTGGTTTGCATCACGTAGTAATGTGGTACCACACTGAAACAGTCGATTAAACCTGGTTTCGATCAATATTTTTGAGGATAACGCATGTTAGGTCTGGGTTAGGTCTAGGATTTGCCCTCATCAGGCTCATACTTTCGCATATTTCTCATAATTCATGGCTAGATCCTGGGCTATTTCTGGTTTGGATCACGTAGTGATGTGGTACCACACCGAAACAGTCCATTAAAACTGGTCTCGATCAATATTTTAGAGGATAACGCATGTTAGGTCTAGGTTAGGTCTGGGATTTGCTCTCATCAGGCTCGTACTTTCGCAAATTTCTCATACTTGATGGCCTGATTCTGTGCTTTTTCTGGTTTGGATCCCGTAGTAATGTGGTACCACACTGAAACAGTCCATTAAACCTGGTTTCGATCAATATTTTTGAGGATAACGCAAGTTATGTCTAGGTTAGGCCTGTGATTTGCCCCCATCAGACACATACGTTCGCATTCTTCACATACTTGTTGAACGTATCCTGGGTATTTTTCTGGCTTGGATCCCGTAGTAATGTGGTACCACACTGAAACACTCCATTAAACCTGGTTTCGATCAATATTTTTGAGGATAACGCATGTTATGTCTAGGTTAGGCCTGTGATTTGCCCTAATCAGACACATACGTTCGCATTCTTCACATACTTGTTGAACGTATCCTGGGTTTTTTCTGGTTTGGATCACGTAGTGATGTGGTACCACACTGAAACAGTCGATTAAACCTGGTTTCGAACAATATTTTTGAGGATAACGCATGTTAGGTCTGGGTTAGGTCTAGGATTTGCCCTCATCAGGCTCATACTTTCGCATATTTCTCATAATTCATGGCTAGATCCTGGGCTATTTCTGGTTTGGATCACGTAGTGATGTGGTACCACACCGAAACAGTCCATTAAAACTGGTCTCGATCAATATTTTAGAGGATAACGCATGTTAGGTCTAGGTTAGGTCTGGGATTTGCTCTCATCAGGCTCGTACTTTCGCAAATTTCTCATACTTGATGGCCTGATTCTGTGCTTTTTCTGGTTTGGATCCCGTAGTAATGTGGTACCACACTGAAACAGTCCATTAAACCTGGTTTCGATCAATATTTTTGAGGATAACGCAAGTTATGTCTAGGTTAGGCCTGTGATTTGCCCCCATCAGACACATACGTTCGCATTCTTCACATACTTGTTGAACGGATCCTGGGTATTTTTCTGGCTTGGATCACGTAGTGATGTGGTACCACACTGAAACAGTCCATTAAACCTGGTTTCGATCAATATTTTAGAGGATAACGCATGTTATGTCTAGGTTAGGCCTGTGATTTGCCCTCATCAGACACATACTTTCGCATTCTTCACATACTTGTTGAACGTATCCTGGGTTTTTTCTGGTTTGGATTACGTAGTAATGTGGTACCACACTGAAACTGTCGATTGAAGCTGGTTTCGATCAATATCTTAGATGATAACGCTAGTTAGGTCTGGTATAGGTCTGGGATTTGCGCTCATCAGACTCATTCTTTCGCATATTTCTCATACTTGATGGCTAGATCCTGGGCTTTTTCTGGATCGCGTCACGCAGTAATGTAGTACAACACTGACACAGTCAATTAGACCCGGTTTCCATCAATATTTTAGAGGACAACGCATGTTAGGTCTAGGTTAGGCCTGGGATTTGCCCTCATGAGGGTCATACTTTCGCATATTTCTCATACTTGATGGCCAGATTCTGGACTTTTTCTAGTTTGGATCCTGTAGTAATGTGGTACCACACTGAAACAGTCCATTAAACCTGGTCTTGATAAATATTTTTGAGGGTAACGCATGTTAGGTCTAGGTTAGGCCTGTGATTTGCCCTAATCAGACACATACGTTCGCATTCTTCACATACTTGTTGAACGTATCCTGGGTATTTTTCTGGCTTGGATCCCGTAGTAATGTGGTACCACACTGAAACACTCCATTAAACCTGGTTTCGATCAATATTTTTGAGGATAACGCATGTTATGTCTAGGTTAGGCCTGTGATTTGCCCTAATCAGACACATACGTTCGCATTCTTCACATACTTGTTGAACGTATCCTGGGTTTTTTCTGGTTTGGATCACGTAGTGATGTGGTACCACACTGAAACAGTCGATTAAACCTGGTTTCGATCAATATTTTTGAGAATTACTCATGTTAGGTCTAGGTTAGGTCTGGGATTTGCTCTCATCAGGCTCGTACTTTCGCAAATTTCTCATACTTGATGGCCTGATTCTGTGCTTTTTCTGGTTTGGATCCCGTAGTAATGTGGTACCACACTGAAACAGTCCATTAAACCTGGTTTCGATCAATATTTTTGAGGATAACGCAAGTTATGTCTAGGTTAGGCCTGTGATTTGCCCCCATCAGACACATACGTTCGCATTCTTCACATACTTGTTGAACGGATCCTGGGTATTTTTCTGGTTTGGATCACGTAGTGATGTGGTACCACACTGAAACAGTCCATTAAACCTGGTTTCGATCAATATTTTAGAGGATAACGCATGTTATGTCTAGGTTAGGCCTGTGATTTGCCCTCATCAGACACATACTTTCGCATTTTCCAGATACTTGTTGAACAGATCCTGGGTTTTTTCAGGTTTGGATCACGTAGTAATGTGGTACCACACTGAAACATTCAATTAAACCTGGTTTCGATCAATATCTTAGATGATAACGCTAGTTATGTCTGGGATAGGACTGGGATTTGCCCTCGTCAGGCTCATACTTTCGCATTCTTCACATACTTGTTGTACAGATCCTGGGTTTTTTTCTGGTTTGGATCACGTAGTAATGTGGTACCACACCGAAACAGTCGATTAAACCTGGTCTTGATAAATATTCTTGAGGGTAACGCATGTTAGGTCTAGGTTAGGACTGGGATTTTCCCTCATCCGACACATACTTTCGCATTCTTCACATACTTGTTGTACAGATCCTGGGTTTTTTTCTGGTTTGGATCACGTAGTAATGTGGTACCACACCGAAACAGTCGATTAAACCTGGTCTTGATAAATATTCTTGAGGGTAACGCATGTTAGGTCTAGGTTAGGTCTGGGATTTTCCTTCATCAGACTCATACTTTCGCATTCTTCACATACTTGTTGAACGGATCCTGGGTTTTTTCTGGTTTGGATCACGTAGTGATGTGGTACCACACTGAAACAGTCCATTAAACCTAGTTTCGATCAATATCTTAGAGGATAACGCATGTTATGTCTAGGTTAGGCCTGTGATTTGCCCTCATCAGACACATACTTTCGCATTCTTCACATACTTGTTGAACGGATCCTGGGTTTTTTGTGGTTTGGATCACGTAGTAATGTGGTACCACACTAAAACATTCAATTAATCCTGGTCTTGATAAATATTTTAGAGGATAACGCATGTTAGGTCTGGGTTAGGTCTAGGATTTGCCCTCATCAGACACATACTTTCGCATTCTTCACATACTTGTTGAACGGATCCTGGGTTTTTTCTGGTTTGGATCACGTAGTGATGTGGTACCACACTGAAACAGTCCATTAAACCTAGTTTCGATCAATATCTTAGAGGATAACGCATGTTATGTCTAGGTTAGGCCTACGATTTGCCCTCATCAGACACATACTTTCGCATTCTCCACATACTTGTTGAACAGATCCTGGGTTTTTTCAGGTTTGGACACATAGTAATGTGGCACCACACTGAAACATTCAATTAAACCTGGTCTTGATAAATATTTTAGAGGATAACGCATGTTATGTCTAGGTTAGGCCTGTGATTTGCCCTCATCAGACACATACTTTCGCATTCTTCACATACTTGTTGAACGGATCCTGGGTTTTTTCCGGTTTGGATCACGTAGTAATGTGATAGCACACGGAAACAGTCCATTAAACCTGGTTTCGATTAATATTTTAGAGGATAACGCATGTTAGGTCTGGGTTAGGTCTAGGATTTGCCCTCATCAGGCTCATACTTTCGCATGTTACTCATACTTGATGGCTAGATCCAGGGCTTTTTCTGGATTGGATCACGTAGTAATGTGGTACCACAATGAAACAGTCAATTAAACCTGGTTTCCATCAATATTTTAGAGGACAACGCAAGTTAGGTCTGGGATAGGTCTGGGATTTGCCCTCATCAGGGTCATATTTTCGCGTTCTTCACATACTTGTTGAACAGATCCTGGGTATTTTTCTGGTTTGGATCAGGTAGTAATGTGGTACCACACTGAAACAGTCGATTAAACCTGGTTTCGATAAATATTTTAGAGAATAACGCATGATAGGTCTGGGATAGGTCTGGGATTTGCCCTCATCAGGCTCATAGTTTCGCGTTTTTCACATACCTGTTGAACAGATCCTGGGTTTTTTCTGGTTTGGATTACGTAGTAATGTGGTACCTCACTGAAACAGCCCATTAAACCCGGTTTCGATGAATATTTTAGAGAATAACGCATGAAAGGTCTTGGTTAGGTCTGGGATTTGCTCTCATCAGGCTCGTACTTTCGCATATTTCTCATACTTGATGGCCAGATTCTGGACTTTTTCTAGTTTGGATCCTGTAGTAATGTGGTACCACACTGAAACAGTCCATTAAACATGGTCTTGATAAATATTTTTGAGGGTAACGCATGTTAGGTCTAGGTTAGGCCTGGGATTTTCCCTCATCAGACACAGCCTTTCGCATTCTTCACATACTTGTTGAACGGATCCTTGGTTTTTTGTGGTTTGGATCACGTAGTAATGCGGTACCACACTGAAACATTCAATTAAACCTGGTCTTGATAAATGTTTTAGAGGATAACGCATGTTGGGTCTGGGATAGGTCTGGAATTTGCCCTCCTCAGGCTCATAGTTTCGCGTTTTTCACATACTTGTTGAACAGATCCTGGGCTTTTTCTGTTTTGGATCACGTAGTAATGTGGTACCACACTGAAGCAGTCGATTAAACCTGGTTTCGATCAATATTTTAGAGGATAACGCATGTTATGTCTAGGTTAGGCCTGTGATTTGCCCTCATCAGACACATACTTTCGCATTCTTCACATACTTGTTGAACGGATCCTGGGTTTTTTCCGGTTTGGATCACGTAGTAATGTGATAGCACACGGAAACAGTCCATTAAACCTGGTTTCGATTAATATTTTAGAGGATAACGCATGTTAGGTCTGGGTTAGGTCTAGGATTTGCCCTCATCAGGCTCATACTTTCGCATGTTACTCATACTTGATGGCTAGATCCAGGGCTTTTTCTGGATTGGATCACGTAGTAATGTGGTACCACACTGAAACAGTCAATTAAACCTGGTTTCCATCAATATTTTAGAGGACAACGCAAGTTAGGTCTGGGATAGGTCTGGGATTTGCCCTCATCAGGGTCATATTTTCGCGTTCTTCACATACTTGTTCAACAGATCCTGGGTATTTTTCTGGTTTGGATCAGGTAGTAATGTGGTACCACACTGAAACAGTCGATTAAACCTGGTTTCGATAAATATTTTAGAGAATAACGCATGATAGGTCTGGGATAGGTCTGGGATTTGCCCTCATCAGGCTCATAGTTTCGCGTTTTTCACATACCTGTTGAACAGATCCTGGGTTTTTTCTGGTTTGGATTACGTAGTAATGTGGTACCTCACTGAAACAGCCCATTAAACCCGGTTTCGATCAATATTTTAGAGAATAACGCATGAAAGGTCTTGGTTAGGTCTGGGATTTGCTCTCATCAGGCTCGTACTTTCGCATATTTCTCATACTTGATGGCCAGATTCTGGACTTTTTCTAGTTTGGATCCTGTAGTAATGTGGTACCACACTGAAACAGTCCATTAAACCTGGTCTTGATAAATATTTTTGAGGGTAACGCATGTTAGGTCTAGGTTAGGCCTGGGATTTTCCCTCATCAGACACAGCCTTTCGCATTCTTCACATACTTGTTGAACGGATCCTTGGTTTTTTGTGGTTTGGATCACGTAGTAATGCGGTACCACACTGAAACATTCAATTAAACCTGGTCTTGATAAATGTTTTAGAGGATAACGCATGTTGGGTCTGGGATAGGTCTGGAATTTGCCCTCCTCAGGCTCATAGTTTCGCGTTTTTCACATACTTGTTGAACAGATCCTGGGCTTTTTCTGTTTTGGATCACGTAGTAATGTGGTACCACACTGAAGCAGTCGATTAAACCTGGTTTCGATCAATATTTTAGAGGGTAACGCATGTTCTGTCTAGGTTAGGCCTGGGATTTGCCCTCATCAGACACATACTTTCGCATTCTTCACATACTTGTTGAACGGATCCTGGGTTTTTTGTGGTTTGGATCACGTAGTAATGTGGTACCACACTCAAACATTCAATTAATCCTGGTCTTGATAAATATTTTAGAGGATAACGCATGTTAGGTCTGGGTTAGGTCTAGGATTTGCCCTCATCAGGCTCATACTTTCGCATGTTACTCATACTTGATGGCTAGATCCAGGGTTTTTTCTGCTTTGGATCACGTAGTAATGTGGTAGCACACTGAAACATTCCATTAAACCTGGTTTCGATCAATATTTTTGAGGATAACACATGTTAGATCTAGGTTAGGCCTGGGATTTGCCCTCATCAGACACATACTTTCGCATTCGTCACATACTTGTTGAACGGATCCTGGGTTTTTTCTGGTTTGGATCACGTAGTAATGTCGTACCTCACTGAAACAGTCCATTAAACCCGGTTTCGATCAATATTTTAGAGAATAACGCATGATAGGTCTTGGTTAGGTCTGGGATTTGCTCTCATCAGGCTCGTACTTTCGCATATTTCTCATACTTGATTGCCGGATTCTGGACTTTTTCTAGTTTGGATCCTGTAGTAATGTGGTACCACACTGAAGCAGTCCATTTAACCTGGTTTCGATCAATATTTTAGAGGATAACGCATGTTATGTCTAGGTTAGGCCTGGGATTTGCCCTCATCAGACACATACTTTCGCATTCGTCACATACTCGTTGAACAGATCCTGGGTTTTTTCTGTTTTGGATCAGGTAGTAATCTGGTACCACACTGAAACATTCAATTAATCCTGGTCTTGATAAATATTTTAGAGGATAACGCATGTTATGTCTAGGTTAGGCCTGTGATTTGCCCTCATCAGACACATACTTTCGCATTCTTCACATACTTGTTGAACGGATCCTGGGTTTTTTGTGGGTTGGATCACGTAGTAATCTGGTACCACACTGAAACATTCAATTAATCCTGGTCTTGATAAATATTTTAGAGGATAACGCATGTTAGGTCTGGGTTAGGTCTAGGATTTGCCCTCATCAGACACATACTTTCGCATTCTCCACATACTTGTTGAACAGATCCTGGGTTTTTTCAGGTTTGGACACATAGTAATGTGGCACCACACTGAAACATTCAATTAAACCTGGTCTTGATAAATATTTTAGAGGATAACGCATGTTATGTCTAGGTTAGGCCTGTGATTTGCCCTCATCAGACACATACTTTCGCATTCTTCACATACTTGTTGAACGGATCCTGGGTTTTTTCTGGTTTGGATCACGTAGTAATGTCGTACCTCACTGAAACAGTCCATTAAACCCGGTTTCGATCAATATTTTAGAGAATAACGCATGATAGGTCTTGGTTAGGTCTGGGATTTGCTCTCATCAGGCTCGTACTTTCGCATATTTCTCATACTTGATTGCCGGATTCTGGACTTTTTCTAGTTTGGATCCTGTAGTAATGTGGTACCACACTGAAGCAGTCCATTTAACCTGGTTTCGATCAATATTTTAGAGGATAACGCATGTTATGTCTAGGTTAGGCCTGGGATTTGCCCTCATCAGACACATACTTTCGCATTCGTCACATACTCGTTGAACAGATCCTGGGTTTTTTCTGTTTTGGATCAGGTAGTAATCTGGTACCACACTGAAACATTCAATTAATCCTGGTCTTGATAAATATTTTAGAGGATAACGCATGTTATGTCTAGGTTAGGCCTGTGATTTGCCCTCATCAGACACATACTTTCGCATTCTTCACATACTTGTTGAACGGATCCTGGGTTTTTTGTGGGTTGGATCACGTAGTAATCTGGTACCACACTGAAACATTCAATTAATCCTGGTCTTGATAAATATTTTAGAGGATAACGCATGTTAGGTCTGGGTTAGGTCTAGGATTTGCCCTCATCAGACACATACTTTCGCATTCTCCACATACTTGTTGAACAGATCCTGGGTTTTTTCAGGTTTGGACACATAGTAATGTGGCACCACACTGAAACATTCAATTAAACCTGGTCTTGATAAATATTTTAGAGGATAACGCATGTTATGTCTAGGTTAGGCCTGTGATTTGCCCTCATCAGACACATACTTTCGCATTCTTCACATACTTGTTGAACGGATCCTGGGTTTTTTCCGGTTTGGATCACGTAGTAATGTGATAGCACACTGAAACAGTCCATTAAACCTGGTTTCGATCAATATTTTAGAGGATAATGCATGTTAGGTCTAGGTTAGGCCTGGGATTTTCCCTCATCGGACACATAGCTTCGCATTCTTCACATACTTGTTGAACGGATCCTGGGTATTTTTCTGGATTGGATCACGTAGTGATGTGGTACCACACTGAAACAGTCCACTAAACCTGGTTTCGATCATTATTTTAGAGGATAACGCATGTTAGGTCTAGGTTAGGTCTGGGATTTTCACTCATCAGACTCATACTTTCGCATTCTTCTCATACTTGTTGAACGGATCCTGGGTTTTTTCTGGTTTGGATCACGTAGTAGTGTGGTACCCCACTGAAACAGTCCATTAAACCTGGTTTGGATCAACATTTTAGAGGATAACGCATGTTAGGTCTGGGTTAGGTCTAGGATTTGCCCTCATCAGGCTCATACTTTCGCATATTTCTCATACTTCATGGCTAGATCCTGGGCTTTTTCTGGATTGCATCACGTAGTAATGAAGTACAACACTGAAACAGTCAATTAAACCTGGTTTCCATCAATATCTTAGAGGATAACGCAAGTTAGGTCTGGGATAGGTCTGGGATTAGCCCTCATCAGACTCATAGTTTCGCACACTTCACATACTCGTTGAACAGATCCTGTGTTATTTTCTGGTTTGGATCACATAGTAATGTGGTACCACACTGAAACAATCGATTAAACCAGGTTTCGATCAATATTTTTGAGGATAACGCATGTTAGGTCTAAGTTAGGCCTGGGATTTTCACTCATCAGGCTCATACTTTCGCATTCTTCACATACTTGTTGAACGGATCCTGGGTTTTTTCAGGTTTGGATCACGTAGTAATGTGGGACCACACTGAAACAGTCAATTAAACCTGGTTTCGATCAATATTTTAGAGAATAATTCATGTTAGGTCTAGGTTAGGTCTGGGATTTGCTCTCATCAGGCTCATTCTTTCGCATATTTCTCATACTTGATGGCTAGATCCTGGGCTTTTTCTGGATTGCATCACGTAGTAATGAAGTACAACACGGAAACAGTCAATTAAACCTGGTTTCCATCAATATCTTACAGGACAACGCAAGTTAGGTCTGGGATATGTCTGGGATTTGCCCTCATCAGGCTCATACTTTCGCGTTTTTCACATACTTGTTGAACAGATCCTGGGTTTTTTCTGGTTTGTATCACGTAGTACTGTGGTACCACACTGAAACAGTCCATTAAACCTGGTTTGCATCAATATTTTAGAGGATAACGCATGTTAGGTCTAGGTTAGCCCTGGGATTTTCACTCATCAGACTCATACTTTCGCATTCTTCACATACTTGTTGAACTGATCCTGGGCTTTTTCTGGATTGCATCACGTAGTAATGAAGTACAACACTGAAACAGTCAATTAAACCTGGTTTCCATCAATATCTTAGAGGACAACGCAAGTTAGGTCTGGGATAGGTCTGGGATTTGCCCACATCAGGCTCATACTTTCGCGTTTTTCACATACTCGTTGAACAGATCCTGGGTTATTTTCTGGTTTGGATCACATAGTAATGTGGTACCACACTGAAACAGTCGATTAATCCAGGTTTCGATCAATATTTTTGAGGATAACGCATGTTAGGTCTAGGTTAGGCCTGATATTTTCACTCATCAGACTCATACTTTCGCATTCTTCTCATACTTGTTGAACGGATCCTGGGCTATTTCTGGATTGGGTCACGTAGTAATGTGGTACCACACTGAAACAATCAATTAATCCTGGTCTTGATAAATATTTTAGAGGATAACGCAAGTTAGGTCTGGGATAGGTCTGGGATTTGCCCTCATCAGGCTCATACTTTCGCGTTTTTCACATACTTGTTGTACAGATCCTGGGTTTTTTCTGGTTTGGATCACGTAGTAGAGTGGTACCACACTGAAACAGTCGATTAAACCTGGTTTCGATCAATATTTTAGAGGATAACGCATGCTAGGTCTGGGTTAGGTCTAGGAGTTGCCCTCATCAGGTTCATACTTTCGCATATTTCTCATACTTCATGGCTGGATCCTGGGCTACTTCTGGATTGGATCACGTAGTAATGTGGTACCACACTGAAACAGTCAATTAAACCTCGTTTCCATCAATATTATTGAGGATAACGCATGTTAGATCTAGGTTAGGCCTGGGATTTTCACTCATCAGACTCATACTTTCGCATTCTTCACATACTTGTTGAACGGATCTTGGGTTTTTTTTGGTGTGGATAACGTAGTAATGAGGCACCACACTGAAACAATCAATTAAACCTGATCTTGATAAATATTTTAGAGGATAACGCATGTTAGGTCTGGGTTAGGTCTAGGATTTGCACTCATCAGGCTCATACTTTCGCATATTTCTCATACTTCATGGCTGGATCCTGGGCTTTCTCTGGATTGCATCACGTAGTAATGATGTACAACACTGAAACAGTCAATTAAACCTGGTTTCCATCAATATCTTAGAGGATAACGCATGTTAGGTCTGGGATAGGTCTGGGATTAGCCCTCATCAGACTCATACTTTCGCACACTTCACATACTCGTTGAACAGATCCTGTGTTATTTTCTGGTTTGGATCACATAGTAATGTGGTACCACACTGAAACAATCGATTAAACCAGGTTTCGATCAATATTTTTGAGGATAACGCATGTTAGGTCTAAGTTAGGCCTGGGATTTTCACTCATCAGGCTCATACTTTCGCATTCTTCACATACTTGTTGAACGGATCCTGGGTTTTTTCAGGTTTGGATCACGTAGTAATGTGGGACCACACTGAAACAGTCAATTAAACCTGGTTTCGATCAATATTTTAGAGAATAATTCATGTTAGGTCTAGGTTAGGTCTGGGATTTGCTCTCATCAGGCTCATTCTTTCGCATATTTCTCATACTTGATGGCTAGATCCTGGGCTTTTTCTGGATTGCATCACGTAGTAATGAAGTACAACACGGAAACAGTCAATTAAACCTGGTTTCCATCAATATCTTACAGGACAACGCAAGTTAGGTCTGGGATATGTCCGGGATTTGCCCTCATCAGGCTCATACTTTCGCGTTTTTCACATACTTGTTGAACAGATCCTGGGTTTTTTCTGGTTTGTATCACGTAGTACTGTGGTACCACACTGAAACAGTCCATTAAACCTGGTTTGCATCAATATTTTAGAGGATAACGCATGTTAGGTCTAGGTTAGCCCTGGGATTTTCACTCATCAGACTCATACTTTCGCATTCTTCACATACTTGTTGAACGGATCCTGGGCTTTTTCTGGATTGCATCACGTAGTAATGAAGTACAACACTGAAACAGTCAATTAAACCTGGTTTCCATCAATATCTTAGAGGACAACGCAAGTTAGGTCTGGGATAGGTCTGGGATTTGCCCACATCAGGCTCATACTTTCGCGTTTTTCACATACTCGTTGTACAGATCCTGGGTTATTTTCTGGTTTGGATCACATAGTAATGTGGTACCACACTGAAACAGTCGATTAATCCAGGTTTCGATTAATATTTTAGAGGATAACGCAAGTTAGGTCTGGCATAGGTCTGGGATTCGCCCTCATCAGACTCATACTTTCGCGATTTTCATATACTTGTTGAACTGATCCTGGGCTTCTTCTGGTTTGGATCACGTAGTAATGTGGTACCACACTGAAACAGTCAATTAAACCTGGTTTCGATCAATATTTTAGAGAATAATTCATGTTAGGTCTAGGTTAGGTCTGGGATTTGCTTTCATCAGGCTCATACTTTCGCACACTTCACATACTCGTTTGACAGATCCTGGGTTATTTTCTGGTTTGCATCGCATAGTAATGTGGTACCACACTGAAACAGTCGATCAAACCAGGATTCGATCAATATTTTTGAGGATGACGCATGTTAGGTCTAGGTTAGGCCTGGGATTTTCACACATCAGACTCATACTTTCGCATTCTTCACATACTTGTTGAACGGATCCTGGGTTTTTTCTGATTTGGATCACGTATTAATGTGGTACCACACTGAAACAGTCGATTAAACCTGGTTTCGATCAGTATTTTAGAGGATAACGCAACATAAGTCTGGGATAGGTCTGGGATTTGACCTCATCAGACTCATACTTTCGCGTTTATCACATACTTGTTGAACAGATCCTGGGTTTTTTCTGGTTTGGATCACGTAGTAGTGTGGTACCACACTGAAACAGTTCATTAAACCTGCTTGCGATCAATATTTTAGAGGATAACGCATGTTAGGTCTGGGTTAGGTCTAGGATTTTCCCTCATCAGGCTCATTCTTTCGCATATTTCTCAAACTTGATGGCTAGATCCTGGGCTTTTTCTGGATTGCATCACGTAGTAATGTGGGACCACACTGAAACAATAAATTAAACCTGGTCTTGATAAATATTTTAGAGGATAACGCATGTTAGGTCTAGCTAAGGCCTGAGATTTTCACTGATCAGACTCATACTTTCGCATATTTCTCATACTTGATGGCTAGATCCTGTGCTTTTTCTGGATTGCATCACGTAGTAATGTAGTACCACACTGAAACAGTCGATTAAACCAGGTTTCGATTAATATTTTAGAGGATAACGCATGTTAGGTCTAGGTTAGGCCTGGGATTTTCACTCATCAGGCTCATTCTTTCGCATATTTCTCATACATGTTGAACAGATCCTGGGTTTTTTCTGGTTTGGATCACGTAGTAATGTGGGGCCACACTGAAACAATCAATTAAACCTGGTCATGATAAATATTTTAGAGGACAACGCATGTTAGGTCTGGGTTAGGTCTAGGATTTGCCCCCATCAGGCTCATACTTTCGCATATTTCTCATACTTCATGGCTAGATCCTGGGCTGTTTCTGGTTTGTATCACGTAGTAGTGTGGCACCATACTGAAACAGACCATTAAACCTGGTTTGGATCAATATTTTAGAGGATAACGCATGTTAGGTCTAGGTTAGCCCTGGGATTTTCACTCATCTGACTCATACTTTCGCATTCTTCACATACTTGTTGAACGGATCCTGGGTTTTTTCTGGTTTGGTTCACGTAGTAATGTGGTACCACACTGAACCATTCAATTAAACCTGATCTTGATAAATATTTTAGAGTATAACGCATGTTAGGTCCGGGTTAGGTCTAGGATTTGCCCTCATCAGGCTCATACCTTCGCATATTTCTCATACTTCATGGCTAGATCCTGGGCTGTTTCTGGATTGTATCACGTAGTAATGTGGTACCACGCTGAAACAGTCAATTAAACCTGGTTTCGATCAATATTTTAGAGGATAACGCAAGTTAGGTCTGGCATAGGTTTGGGATTCGCCTTCATGAGACTCATACTTTCGCGTTTTTCACATACTTGTTGAACTGATCCTAGGCTTTTTCTGGTTTGGATCACGTAGTAATGTGGTACCACACTGAAACAGTCAATTAAACCTGGTTTCGATCAATATTTTAGAGAATAATTCATGTTAGGTCTAGGTTAGGTCTGGGATTTGCTCTCATCAGGCTCATACTTTCGCATATTTCTCATACTAGATGGCTAGTTCCTGGGCTTTTTCTGGATTGCATCACATAGTAATGTGGTACCACACTGAAACAGTCAATTAAACCTGGTTTCGATCAAAATTTTAGAGGATAACGCAAGTTAGGTCTGGGATAGGTCTGGGATTTGACCTCATCAGACTCATACTTTCGCACACTTCACATACTCCTTGAACAGATCCTGGGTTATTTTCTGGGTTTGGATCACATAGTAATGTGGTACCACACTGAAACAGTCGATTAAACCAGGTTTCGATCGATATTTTAGAGGATAACGCATGTTAGGTCTAGGTTAGGCCTGGGATTTTCACTCATCAGACTCATACTTTCGCATTCATCACATACTTGTTGAACGGAACCTGGGTTTTTTCTGGTTTGGATCACGTAGTAATGTGGGACCACACTGAAACAGTCAATTAAACCTGGTTTCGATCAATATTTTAGAGAATAATGCATGTTAGGTCTAGGTTAGGTCTGGGATTTGCTCTCATCAGGCTCTTTCTTTCGCATATTTCTCATACATGTTGAACAGATACTGGGTTTTTTCTGGTTTGGAACCCGTAGTAATGTGGGACCACACTGAAACAATAAATTAAATCTGGTCTTGATAAATATTTTAGAGGCAAACGCATGTTAGGTCTGGGTTAGGTCTAGGATTTGCCCTCATCAGGCTGATACTTTCGCATATTTCTCATACTTGATGGCTAGATCCTGGGCTTTTTCTGGATTGCATCACGTAGTAATGTGGTACCACACTGAAACAGTCGAGTAAACCTGGTTTCGATCAAAATTTTAGAGGATAACGCAAGTTAGGTCTGGGATAGGTCTGGGATTTGACCTCATCAGACTCATACTTTCACACACTTCACATACTCCTTGAACAGATCCTGGGTTATTTTCTGGGTTGGATCACATAGTAATGTGGTACCACACTGAAACAGTCGATTAAACCAGGTTTCGATCAATATTTTAGAGGATAACGCATGTTAGGTCTAGGTTAGGCCTGGGATTTTCACTCATCAGACTCATACTTTCGCATTCTTCACATACTTGTTGAACGGAGCCTGGGTTTTTTCTGGTTTGGATCACGTAGTAATGTGGGACCACACTGAAACAGTCAATAAAACCCGGTTTCGATCAATATTTTAGAGGATAACGCAAGTTAGGTCTGGGATAGGTCTGGGATTTGACCTCATCAGACTCATACTTTCACACACTTCACATACTCCTTGAACAGATCCTGGGTTATTTTCTGGGTTGGATCACATAGTAATGTGGTACCACACTGAAACAGTCGATTAAACCAGGTTTCGATCAATATTTTAGAGGATAACGCATGTTAGGTCTAGGTTAGGCCTGGGATTTTCACTCATCAGACTCATACTTTCGCATTCTTCACATACTTGTTGAACGGAGCCTGGGTTTTTTCTGGTTTGGATCACGTAGTAATGTGGGACCACACTGAAACAGTCAATAAAACCCGGTTTCGATCAATATTTTAGAGGATAACGCAAGTTAGGTCTAGTATAGGTCTAGGATTTGCCCTCATCAGGCTCTTACTTTCGCATATTTCTCATACTTCATGGCTAGATCCTGGGCTATTTCTGGATTGGATCACGTAGTAAAGTGGTACCAGACTGAAACATTCAATGAAACCTTGTCTGGATAAATATTTTAGAGGATAACGCATCTTAGGTCTGGGTTAGGTCTAAGATTTGCCCTCATCAGGCTCACAGTTTCGCGTTTTTCACATACTTGTTGAACGGTTCCTGGGTTTTTTCTGGTCTGGATCACGTTAAATGTGGGACCTCACTGAAACAGTCAATGAAACCTGGTTTCGACCAATATTTTAGAGAATAATTCATGATAGTTCTAGGTTAGGTCTGGGATTTGCTCTCATCAGGCTCATTCTTTCGCATATTTCTCATACTTGATGGCTAGATCCTGGGCTATTTCTGGATTGCATCACGTAGTAATGAAGTACAACAATGGAACAGTCAATTAAACCTGGTTTCCATCAATATCTTAGAGGACAACGCAAGTTAGGTCTGGGATAGGTCTGGGATTTGCCCTCATCAGGCTCATACTTTCGCGTTTTTCACATACTTTTTGAACAGATCCTGGGTTTTTTCTGGTTTGGATCACGTAGTAGTGTGGTACCACACTGAAACAGTCCATTAAACCTGGTTTGGATCAATATTTTAGAGGATAACGCAAGTTAGGTCTAGGTTAGGCCTGGGATTTTCACTCATCAGACTCATACTTTCGCATTCTTCACATACTTGTTGAACGGAGCCTGGGTTTTTTCTGGTTTGGATCACGTAGTAATGTGGGACCACACTGAAACAGTCAATAAAACCTGGTTTCGATCAATATGTTAGAGGATAACGCAAGTTAGGTCTAGTATAGGTCTAGGATTTGCCCTCATCAGGCTCTCACTTTCGCATATTTCTCATACTTCATGGCTAGATCCTGGGCTATTTCTGGATTGGATCACGTAGTAAAGTGGTACCAGACTGAAACATTCAATGAAACCTTGTCTGGATAAATATTTTAGAGGATAACGCATCTTAGGTCTGGGTTAGGTCTAAGATTTGCCCTCATCAGGCTCACAGTTTCGCGTTTTTCACATACTTGTTGAACGGATCCTGGGTTTTTTCTGGTCTGGATCACGTTAAATGTGGGACCTCACTGAAACAGTCAATTAAACCTGGTTTCGACCAATATTTTAGAGAATAATTCATGATAGTTCTAGGTTAGGTCTGGGATTTGCTCTCATCAGGCTCATTCTTTCGCATATTTCTCATACTTGATGGCTAGATCCTGGGCTATTTCTGGATTGCATCACGTAGTAATGAAGTACAACAATGGAACAGTCAATTAAACCTGGTTTCCATCAATATCTTAGAGGACAACGCAAGTTAGGTCTGGGATAGGTCTGGGATTTGCCCTCATCAGGCTCATACTTTCGCGTTTTTCACATACTTTTTGAACAGATCCTGGGTTTTTTCTGGTTTGGATCACGTAGTAGTGTGGTACCACACTGAAACAGTCCATTAAACCTGGTTTGGATCAATATTTTAGAGGATAACGCAAGTTAGGTCTGGGATAGGTCTGGGATTTGCCCTCATCAGGCTCATACTTTCGCGTTTTTCACATACTTGTTGAACAGATCCTGGGGTTTTCCTGGTTTGGGTCACGTAGTAATGTGGTACCACACTGAAACAGTCGATTAAACCAGGTTTCGATCAATATTTATGAGGATAACGCATGTTAGGTCTAGGTTAGGCCTGGGATTTTCACTCATCAGACACATGCTTTCGTATTCTTCACATACTTGCTTAACGGATCCTGGGGTTTTCCTGGTTTGGGTCACGTAGTAATGTGGTACCACACTGAAACAGTCGATTAAACCAGGTTTCGATCAATATTTATGAGGATAACGCATGTTAGGTCTAGGTTAGGCCTGGGATTTTCACTCATCAGACACATGCTTTCGTATTCTTCACATACTTGCTTAACGGATCCTGGGCTTTTCCTGGATTGCATCACGTAGTAATGAAGTACAACACTGAAACAGTCAATTAAATCTGGTTTCCATCAATATTTTAGAGGACAACGCATGTTAGGCCTAGGTTAGGCCAGGGATTTGCCCTCATCAGGGTCATACATTCGCAGTTTTAACATACATGTTGGCCTGATCGAGGGTTTTTTCTGCTTTGGATCACGTAATAAAGTGGTACCACACTGAAACAGTCGATTGAACCAGGTTTCGATCAATATTTATGAGCATAACGCATGTTAGGACTAGGTTAGCCCTGGGATTTTCACTCATCAGACTCATACTTTCGCATTCTTCACATACTTGTTGAACTGATCCTGGGTTTTTTCTGGTTTGGATCACGTAGTAATATGGTGCCACACTGAAACAGTCGATTAAACCTGGTTTCGATCAATATTTTAGAGGATAACGCATGTTAGCTCTAGGTTAGCCCTGGGATTTTCACTCTTCAGACTCATACTTTCGCATTCTTCACATACTTGTTGTACAGATCCTGGGTTTTTTCCGGTTTGGATCACGTAGTAGTGTGGTACCACACTGAAACAGTCCATTAAACCTGGTTTGGATCAATATTTTAGAGGACAACGCATGTTAGGTCTAGGTTAGGTCTGGGATTTTCACTCATCAGACTCATACTTTCGCATTCTTCACATACTTGTTGAACGGATCCTGGGTTTTTTCTGGTTTGGAACCCGTAGTAATGTGGGACCACACTGAAACAATAAATTAAACCTGAGCTTGATAAATATTTTAGAGGATAACGCATGTAAGGTCTGGGTTAGGTCTAGGATTTCCCCTCATCAGGCTCATACTTTCGCATATTTCTCATACTTCATGGCTAGATCCTGGGCTGTTTCTGGATTGTATCACGTAGTAATGTGGTACCACGCTGAAACAGTCAATTAAACCTTGTTTCGATCAATATTTTAGAGGATAACGCAAGTTAGGTCTCAGATAGGTCTAGGATTTGCCCTCATCAGGCTCTTACTTTCGCATATTTCTCATACTTCATGGCTAGATCCTGGGCTATTTCTGGATTGGATCACGTAGTAAAGTGGTACCACACTGAAACATTCAATGAAACCTTGTCTGGATAAATATTTTAGAGGATAACGCATCGTAGGTCTGGGTTAGGTCTAAGATTTGCCCTCATCAGGCTCACAGTTTCGCGTTTTTCACATACTTGTTGAACAGATCCTGGGTTTTTTCTGGTTTGGATCACGTAGAAATGTGGTACCACATTGTAACAGTCAATTAAACCTGGTTTCGATCAATATTTTAGAGAATAATTCATGTTAGGTCTAGGTTAGGTCTGGGAATTGCTCTCATCAGGCTCATTCATTCGCATATTTCTCATACTTGATGGCTAGATCCTGGGCTTTCTGGATTGCATCACGTAGTAATGTAGTACCACACTGAAACAGTCAATGAAACCTGGTTTCCATCACTATTTTAGAGGACAACGCAAGTTAGGTCTAGCTAAGGCCTGAGATTTTCACTGATCAGACTCATACTTTCGCATTCTTCACATACTTGTTGAACGGATCCTGGGTTTTTTCTGGTTTGGATCACGTAGTAATGTGGGACCTCACTGAAACAGTCAATTAAACCTGGTTTCGACCAATATTTTAGAGAATAATTCATGATAGTTCTAGGTTAGGTCTGGGATTTGCTCTCATCAGGCTCATTCTTTCGCATATTTCTCATACTTGATGGCTAGATCCTGGGCTATTTCTGGATTGCATCACGTAGTAATGAAGTACAACAATGGAACAGTCAATTAAACCTGGTTTCCATCAATATCTTAGAGGACAACGCAAGTTAGGTCTGGGATAGGTCTGGGATTTGCCCTCATCAGGCTCATACTTTCGCGTTTTTCACATACTTTTTGAACAGATCCTGGGTTTTTTCTGGTTTGGATCACGTAGTAGTGTGGTACCACACTGAAACAGTCCATTAAACCTGGTTTGGATCAATATTTTAGAGGATAACGCAAGTTAGGTCTGGGATAGGTCTGGGATTTGCCCTCATCAGGCTCATACTTTCGCGTTTTTCACATACTTGTTGAACAGATCCTGGGGTTTTCCTGGTTTGGGTCACGTAGTAATGTGGTACCACACTGAAACAGTCGATTAAACCAGGTTTCGATCAATATTTATGAGGATAACGCATGTTAGGTCTAGGTTAGGCCTGGGATTTTCACTCATCAGACACATGCTTTCGTATTCTTCACATACTTGCTTAACGGATCCTGGGGTTTTCCTGGTTTGGGTCACGTAGTAATGTGGTACCACACTGAAACAGTCGATTAAACCAGGTTTCGATCAATATTTATGAGGATAACGCATGTTAGGTCTAGGTTAGGCCTGGGATTTTCACTCACCAGACACATGCTTTCGTATTCTTCACATACTTGCTTAACGGATCCTGGGCTTTTCCTGGATTGCATCACGTAGTAATGAAGTACAACACTGAAACAGTCAATTAAATCTGGTTTCCATCAATATTTTAGAGGACAACGCATGTTAGGCCTAGGTTAGGCCAGGGATTTGCCCTCATCAGGGTCATACATTCGCAGTTTTAACATACATGTTGGCCTGATCGAGGGTTTTTTCTGCTTTGGATCACGTAATAAAGTGGTACCACACTGAAACAGTCGATTGAACCAGGTTTCGATCAATATTTATGAGCATAACGCATGTTAGGTCTAGGTTAGCCCTGGGATTTTCACTCATCAGACTCATACTTTCGCATTCTTCACATACTTGTTGAACTGATCCTGGGTTTTTTCTGGTTTGGATCACGTAGTAATATGGTGCCACACTGAAACAGTCGATTAAACCTGGTTTCGATCAATATTTTAGAGGATAACGCATGTTAGCTCTAGGTTAGCCCTGGGATTTTCACTCTTCAGACTCATACTTTCGCATTCTTCACATACTTGTTGTACAGATCCTGGGTTTTTTCCGGTTTGGATCACGTAGTAGTGTGGTACCACACTGAAACAGTCCATTAAACCTGGTTTGGATCAATATTTTAGAGGACAACGCATGTTAGGTCTAGGTTAGGTCTGGGATTTTCACTCATCAGACTCATACTTTCGCATTCTTCACATACTTGTTGAACGGATCCTGGGTTTTTTCTGGTTTGGAACCCGTAGTAATGTGGGACCACACTGAAACAATAAATTAAACCCGAGCTTGATAAATATTTTAGAGGATAACGCATGTAAGGTCTGGGTTAGGTCTAGGATTTCCCCTCATCAGGCTCATACTTTCGCATATTTCTCATACTTCATGGCTAGATCCTGGGCTGTTTCTGGATTGTATCACGTAGTAATGTGGTACCACGCAGAAACAGTCAATTAAATCTGGTTTGGATCAATATTTTAGAGGATAACGCATGTTAGGTCTAGGTTAGGTCTGGGATTTTCACTCATCAGACTCATACAATCGCATTCTTCACATACTTGTTGATCGGATCCTGGGTTTTTTCTGGGTTGGATGACATAGTAATGTGGGACCACACTGAAACAGTCAATAAAACCTGGTTTCGATCAATATATTAGAGAATAATTCATGTTAGGTCTAGGTTAGGTCTGGTATTTGCTCACATCAGGCTCATACTTTCGCATTCTTCACATACTTGTTGAACGGATCCTGGGTTTTTTCTGGTTTGGAACCCGTAGTAATGTGGGACCACACTGAAACAATAAATTAAACCTGGTCTTGATAAATATTTTAGAGGATAACGCATGTTAGGTCTGGGTTAGGTCTAGGATTTCCCCTCATCAGGCTCATACTTTCGCATATTTCTCATACTTCATGGCTAGATCCTGGGCTGTTTCTGGATTGTATCACGTAGTAAAGTGGTACCACGCTGAAACAGTCAATTAAACCTTGTTTCGATCAATATTTTAGAGGATAACGCAAGTTAGGTCTAGGATAGGTCTAGGATTTGCCCTCATCAGGCTCTTACTTTCGCATATTTCTCATACTTCATGGCTAGATCCTGGGCTATTTCTGGATTGGATCACGTAGTAAAGTGGTACCACACTGAAACATTCAATGAAACCTTGTCTGGATAAATATTTTAGAGGATAACGCATCGTAGGTCTGGGTTAGGTCTAAGATTTGCCCTCATCAGGCTCACAGTTTCGCGTTTTTCACATACTTGTTGAACAGATCCTGGGTTTTTTCTGGTTTGGATCACGTAGTAATGTGGTACCACACTGAAACAGTCAATTAAACCTGGTTTCGATCAATATTTTAGAGAATAATTCATGTTAGGTCTAGGTTAGGTCTGGGATTTGCTCTCATCAGGCTCATTCTTTCGCATATTTCTCATACTTTATGGCTAGATCCTGGGCTTTTTCTGGATTGCATCACGTAGTAATGAAGTACAACACTGAAACAGTCAATTAAACCTGGTTACCATCAATATCTTAGAGGACAACGCAAGTTAGGTCTGGGATATGTCTGGGATTTGCCCTCATCAGGCTCATACTTTCACGTTTATCACATACTT
Source organism: Colletes latitarsis (assembly GCF_051014445.1). NCBI lineage: Eukaryota > Metazoa > Arthropoda > Insecta > Hymenoptera > Colletidae > Colletes > Colletes latitarsis. Next base: position 6,066,093 of record NW_027488373.1, on the reverse strand, counting down.
GTTGAACAGATCCTGGGTTTTTTCTGGTTTGGATCACGTAGTAGTGTGGTACCACACTGAAACAGTCCATTAAACCTGGTTTGGATCAATATTTTAGAGGATAACGCATGTTAGGTCTAGGTTAGGTCTGGGATTTTCACTCATCAGACTCATACATTCGCATTCTTCACATACTTGTTGAACGGATCCTGGGTTTTTTCTGGGTTGGATCACATAGTAATGTGGTACCACACTGAAACAGTCGATTAAACCAGGTTTCGATCAATATTTTAGAGGATAACGCATGTTAGGTCTAGGTTAGGCCTGGGATTTTCACTCATCAGACTCATACTTTCGCATTCTTCACATACTTGTTGAACGGAGCCTGGGTTTTTTCTGGTTTGGATCACGTAGTAATGTGGGACCACACTGAAACAGTCAATAAAACCTGGTTTCGATCAATATTTTAGAGAATAATTCATGTTAGGTCTAGGTTAGGTCTGGGATTTGCTCTCATCAGGCTCATACTTTCGCCTTCTTCACATACTTGTTGAACGGATCCTGGGTTTTTTCTGGTTTGGAACCCATAGTAATGTGGGACCACACTGAAACAATAAATTAAACCTGGTCTCGATAAATATTTTAGAGGATAACGCATGTTAGGTCTGGGTTAGGTCTAGGATTTCCCCTCATCAGGCTCATACTTTCGCATATTTCTCAAACTTCATGGCTAGATCCTGGGCTGTTTCTGTATTGTATCACGTAGTAATGTGGTACCACGATGAAACAGTCAATTAAACCTTGTTTCGATCAATATTTAAGAGGATAACGCAAGTTAGGTCTAGGATAGGTCTAGGATTTGCCCCCATCAGGGTCATACTTTCGCAGTTTTAACATGCATGTTGACCTGATCGAGGGTTTTTTCTGCTTTGGATCACGTAGTAAAGTGGTACCACAACTAAAACAGTCAATTAAACCTGGTTTCGATCACTATTTTAGAGGATAACGCAAGTTAGGTCTGGGATAGGTCTGGGATTAGCCCTCAACAGACTCATACTTTCGCATTCCTCACAAACTTGTTGACCTGATCGAGGGTTTTTTCTGTTTTGGATCACGTAGTAAAGTGGTACCACACTAAAACAGTCAATGAAACCTGGTTTCGATCAATATTTTAGAGGTTAACGAAAGTTATGTCAAGTTTAGGTCTGGGATTTGCCCTAATCAGACTCATACTTTCGCATACTTCACATACTTGTTTAACAGATCCTGGGTTTTTTCTGGTTTGGGTCACGTAGTAATGTGGTACCACACTGAAACAGTCGATTAAACCAGGTCTCGATCAATATTTTTGAGGATAACGCATGGTAGGACTAGGTTAGGCCTGGGATTTTCACTCATCAGACACATACTTTCGCATTCTTCACATACTTGTTGAACGGATCCTGGGTTTTTTCTGGTTTGGATCACGTAGTAATGTGGGTCCACACTGAAACAGTCAATTAAACCTGGTTTCGATCAATATTTTAGAGAATAATCCATGTTAGGTCTAGGTTAGGTCTGGGATTTGCTCTCATCAGGCTCATTCTTTCGCATATTTCTCATACTTGATGGCTAGAACCTGGGCTTTTTCTGGATTGCATTACGTAGTAATGAAGTACAACACTGAAACAGTCAATTAAACCTGGTTTCCATCAATACCTTAGAGGACAACGCAAGTTAGGTCTGGGATATGTCTGGGATTTGCCCTCATCAGGCACATACTTTTGCGTTATTCACATACTTGTTGAACAGATCCTGGGTTTTTTCTGGTTTGGATCACGTAGTAAAGTGGTACCACACTGAAACATTCAATGAAACCTTGTCTGGATAAATATTTTAGAGGATAACGCATCGTAGGTCTGGGATAGGTCTAAGATTTGCCCTCATCAGGCTCACAGTTTCGCGTTTTTCACATACTTGTTGAACAGATCCTGGGTTTTTTCTGGTTTGGATCACGTAGTAATGTGGTACCACATTGTAACAGTCAATTAAACCTGGTTTCGATCAATATTTTAGAGAATAATTCATGTTAGGTCTAGGTTAGGTCTGGGAATTGCTCTCATCAGGCTCATTCTTTCGCATATTTCTCATACTTGATGGCTAGATCCTGGGCTTTCTGGATTGCATCACGTAGTAATGTAGTACCACACTGAAACAGTCAATGAAACCTGGTTTCCATCACTATTTTAGAGGACAACGCAAGTTAGGTCTAGCTAAGGCCTGAGATTTTCACTGATCAGACTCATACTTTCGCATTCTTCACATACTTGTTGAACGGATCCTGGGTTTTTTCTGGTTTGGATCACGTAGTAATGTCGTACCACACTGAAACAGTCAATTAAACCTGGTTTCGATCAATATTTTAGAGGATAACGCAAGTTAGGTCTGGGATAGGTCTGGGATTAGCCCTCATCAGACTCATACTTTCGCAGTTTTAACATGCATGTTGACCTGATCGAGGGTTTTTTCTGCTTTGGATCACGTAGTAAAGTGGTACCACACTAAAACAGTCAATTAAACCTGGATTCGATCAATATCTTAGAGGACAACGCAAGTTAGGTCCGGGAGATGTCTGGGATTTGCCCTCATCAGGCTCATACTTTCGCGTTTTTCACATACTTGTTAAACAGATCCTGGGTTTTTTCAGGTTTGGATCACGTTGTAGTGTGGTACCACACTGAAACAGTCCATTAAACCTGGTTTGGATCAATATTCTAGAGGATAACGCATGTTAGGTCTAGGTTAGCCCTGGGATTTTCACTCATCAGACTCATACTTTCGCATTCTTCACATACTTGCTGACCTGATCGAGGGTTTTTTCTGCTTTGGATCACGTAGTAAAGTGGTACCACAACTAAAACAGTCAATTAAACCTGGTTTCGATCACTATTTTAGAGGATAACGCAAGTTAGGTCTGGGATAGGTCTGGGATTAGCCCTCATCAGACTCATACTTTCGCACACTTCACATACTCGTTGACAAGATCCTGGTTTTTTCCTGGTTTGGATCACGTAGTAATGTGGTACCACACCGAAACAGTCGATTAAGCCTGGTTTCGATTAATATTTTTGAGGATAACGCATGTTAGGTCTGGGATAGGTCTGGGATTTGCCCCCATCAGGCTCATACTTTCGCAGTTTTAACATGCATGTTGACCTGATCGAGGGTTTTTTCTGCTTTGGATCACGTAGTAAAGTGGTACCACACTAAAACAGTCAATTAAACCTGGTTTCGATCAATATTTTAGAGGATAACGAAAGTTATGTCTAGTTTAGGTCTGGGATTTGCCCTCATCAGACTCATACTTTCGCATACTTCACATACTTGTTGAACAGATCCTGGGTTTTTTTCTGGTTTGGATCACGTAGTAATGCGGTACCACGCTGAAACAGTCAATTAAACCTGGTTTCGATCAATATTTTGAGGATAACGCAAGTTAGGTCTGGGTTAGGTCTGGATTCGCCCTCATCAGGCTCATACTTTCGCGTTTTTCACGTACTTGTTGTACTGATCCTGGGTTTTTTCAGGTTTGGATCACGTTGTAGTGTGGTACCACACTGAAACAGTCCATTAAACCTGGTTTGGATCAATATTTTAAAGGATAACGCATGTTAGGTCTAGGTTAGCCCTGGGATTTTCACTCATCAGACTCATACTTTCGCATTCTTCACATACTTGTTGATCTGATAGAGGGTTTTTTCTGCTTTGGATCACGTAGTAAAGTGGTACCACACTAAAACAGTCAATGAAACCTGGTTTCGATCAATATTTTAGAGGTTAACGAAAGTTATGTCAAGTTTAGGTCTGGGATTTGCCCTAATCAGACTCATACTTTCGCATACTTCACATACTTGTTTAACAGATCCTGGGTTTTTTCTGGTTTGGGTCACGTAGTAATGTGGTACCACACTGAAACAGTCGATTAAACCAGGTTTCGATCAATATTTTTGAGGATAACGCATGTTAGGACTAGGTTAGGCCTGGGATTTTCACTCATCAGACACATACTTTCGCATTCTTCACATACTTGTTGGACGGATCCTGGGTTTTTTCTGGATTGCATCACGTAGTAATGTGGGACCACACTGAAACAATCAACTAAACCTGGTCTTGATAAATATTTTAGAGGACAACGCATGTTAGGTCTAGGTTAGGCCTGGGATTTGCCCTCATCAGGGTCATACTTTCGCAGTTTTAACATGCATGTTGACCTGATCGAGGGTTTTTTCTGCTTTGGATCACGTAGTAAAGTGGTACCACAACTAAAACAGTCAATTAAACCTGGTTTCGATCACTATTTTAGAGGATAACGCAAGTTAGGTCTGGGATAGGTCTGGGATTAGCCCTCATCAGACTCATACTTCCGCACACTTCACATACTCGTTGACAAGATCCTGGGTTTTTTTCTGGTTTGGATCACGTAGTAATGTGGTACCACACTGAAACAGTCGATTAAGCCTGGTTTCGATTAATATTTTTGAGGATAACGCATGTTAGGTCTGGGATAGGTCTGGGATTTGCCCTCATCAGGCTCATACTTACACGTTTTTCACATACTTGTTGAACAGATTCTGGTTTTTTTCTGGTTTGGGTCACGTAGTAATGTGGTACCACACTGAAACAGTCAATTAAACCAGGTTTCGATCAATAATTTTGAGGATAACGCATGTTAGGTCTAGGTTAGGCCTGGGATTTTCACTCATCAGACTCATACTTTCGCATTCTTCACATACTTGTTGAACAGATCCTGGGTTTTTTCTGCTTTGGATCACGTAGTAATGTGGGGCCACACTGAAACAATCAATTAAACCTGGTCATGATAAATATTTTAGAGGATAACGCATGTTAGGTCTGGGTTAGGTCTAGGATTTGCCCTCGTCAGGCTCATACTTTCGCATTCTTCCCATACTTGTTAAACGGATCCTGGGTTTTTTCTGGTTTGGATCACGTAGTAATGTGGGACCACACTGAAACAATCAATTAAACCTAGTCATGATAAATATTTTAGAGTATAACGCATGTTAGATCTGGGTTAGGTCTAGGATTTGCCCCCGTCAGGCTCATACTTTCGCATATTTCTCATACTTCATGGCTAGATCCTGGGCTATTTCTGGTTTGGATCACGTAGTAATGTGGGACCACACTGAAACAGTCAATTAAACCTGATTTCGACCAATATTTTAGAGAGTAATTCATGTTAGGTCTAGGTTAGGTCTGGGATTTGCTCTCATCAGGCTCATTCTTTCGCATATCTCTCATACTTGATGGCTAGATCCTGGGCTTTTTCTGAATTGCATCGCGTAGTAATGAAGTACAACACTGGAACAGTTAATTAAACCTGGTTTCCATCAATATCTTAGAGTACAACGCAAGTTAGGTCTGGGATAGGTCTGGGATTAGCCCTCATCAGACTCATACTTTCGCACACTTCCCATACTCGTTGACAAGATCCTGGGTTTTTTTTTGGTTTGGATCACGTAGTAATGTGGTACCACACTGAAACAGTCGATTAAGCCTGGTTTCGATTAATATTTTTGAGGATAATGCATGTTAGGTCTGGGATAGGTCTGGGATTTGCCCTCATCAGACTCATACTTTCGCACATTTCACATACTTGTTGAACAGATCCTGGGTTTTTTCTGCTTTGGATCACGTAGTAAAGTGGTACCACAACTAAAACAGTCGATTAAACCAGGTTTCGATCAATATTTTAGAGGATAACGCTTGTTAGGTCTAGGTTAGCCCTGGGATTTTCACTCATCAGACTCATACTTTCGCATTCTTCACATACTTGTTGAACAGATCCTGGGTTTTTTCTGGTTTGGATCACGTAGTAGTGTGGTACCACACTGAAACAGTCCATTAAACCTGGTTTGGATCAATATTTTAGAGGATAACGCATGTTAGGTCTAGGTTAGGTCTGGGATTTTCACTCATCAGACTCATACATTCGCATTCTTCACATACTTGTTGAACGGATCCTGGGTTTTTTCTGGGTTGGATCACATAGTAATGTGGGACCACACTGAAACAGTCAATAAAACCTGGTTTCGATCAATATATTAGAGAATAATTCATGTTAGGTCTGGGATAGGTCTGGGATTTGCCCTCATCAGGCTCATACTTTCGCGTTTTTCACATACTTTTTGAACAGATCCTGGGTTTTTTCTGGTTTGGATCACGTAGTAGTGTGGTACCACACTGAAACAGTCCATTAAACCTGGTTTGGATCAATATTTTAGAGGATAACGCAAGTTAGGTCTGGGATAGGTCTGGGATTTGCCCTCATCAGGCTCATACTTTCGCGTTTTTCACATACTTGTTGAACAGATCCTGGGGTTTTCCTGGTTTGGGTCACGTAGTAATGTGGTACCACACTGAAACAGTCGATTAAACCAGGTTTCGATAAATATTTATGAGGATAACGCATGTTAGGTCTAGGTTAGGCCTGGGATTTTCACTCATCAGACACATGCTTTCGTATTCTTCACATACTTGCTTAACGGATCCTGGGCTTTTCCTGGATTGCATCACGTAGTAATGAAGTACAACACTGAAACAGTCAATTAAATCTGGTTTCCATCAATATTTTAGAGGACAACGCATGTTAGGCCTAGGTTAGGCCAGGGATTTGCCCTCATCAGGGTCATACATTCGCAGTTTTAACATACATGTTGGCCTGATCGAGGGTTTTTTCTGCTTTGGATCACGTAGTAATATGGTGCCACACTGAAACCGTCGATTAAACCTGGTTTCGATCAATATTTTAGAGGATAACGCATGTTAGGTCTAGGTTAGGCCTGGGATTTTCACTCATCAGACTCATACTTTCGCATTCTTCACATACTTGTTGAACTGATCCTGGGTTTTTTCTGGTTTGGATCACGTAGTAATATGGTGCCACACTGAAACAGTCGATTAAACCTGGTTTCGATCAACATTTTAGAGGATAACGCATGTTAGGTCTAGGTTAGCCCTGGGATTTTCACTCTTCAGACTCATACTTTCGCATTCTTCACATACTTGTTGTACAGATCCTGGGTTTTTTCTGGTTTGGATCACGTAGTAGTGTGGTACCACACTGAAACAGTCCATTAAACCTGGTTTGGATCAATATTTTAGAGGACAACGCATGTAAGGTCTGGGTTAGGTCTAGGATTTCCCCTCATCAGGCACATACTTTCGCATATTTCTCATACTTCATGGCTAGATCCTGGGCTGTTTCTGGATTGTATCACGTAGTAATGTGGTACCACGCAGAAACAGTCAATTAAACCTGGTTTGGATCAATATTTTAGAGGATAACGCATGTTAGGTCTAGGTTAGGTCTGGGATTTTCACTCATCAGACTCATACATTCGCATTCTTCACATACTTGTTGAACGGATCCTGGGTTTTTCCTGTGTTGGATCACATAGTAATGTGGGACCACACTGAAACAGTCAATAAAACCTGGTTTCGATCAATATATTAGAGAATAATTCATGTTAGGTCTAGGTTAGGTCTGGGATTTGCTCTCATCAGGCTCATACTTTCGCATTCTTCACATACTTGTTGAACGGATCCTGGATTTTCTGGTTTGGAACCCGTAGTAATGTGGGACCACACTGAAACAATAAATTAAACCTGGTCTTGATAAATATTTTAGAGGATAACGCATGTTAGGACTGGGTTAGGTCTAGGATTTCCCCTCATCAGGCTCATACTTTCGCATATTTCTCATACTTCATGGCTAGATCCTGGGCTGTTTCTGGATTGTATCACGTAGTAATGTGGTACCACGCTGAAACAGTCAATTAAACCTTGTTTCGATCAATATTTTAGAGGATAACGCAAGTTGGGTCTAGGATAGGTCTAGGATTTGCCCTCATCAGGCTCTTACTTTCGCATATTCCTCATACTTCATGGCTAGATCCTGGGCTATTTCTGGATTGGATCACGTAGTAAAGTAGTACCACACTGAAACATTCAATGAAACCTTGTCTGGATAAATATTTTAGAGGATAACGCATCGTAGGTCTGGGTTAGGTCTAAGATTTGCCCTCATCAGGCTCACAGTTTCGCGTTTTTCACATACTTGTTGAAAAGATCCTGGGTTTTTTCTGGTTTGGATCACGTAGTAATGTGGTACCACATTGTAACAGTCAATTAAACCTGGTTTCGATCAATATTTTAGAGAATAATTCATGTTAGGTCTAGGTTAGGTCTGGGAATTGCTCTCATCAGGCTCATTCATTCGCATATTTCTCATACTTGATGGCTAGATCCTGGGCTTTCTGGATTGCATCACGTAGTAATGTAGTACCACACTGAAACAGTCAATGAAACCTGGTTTCCATCACTATTTTAGAGGACAACGCAAGTTATGTCTAGTTTAGGTCTGGGATTTGCCCTCATCAGACTCATACTTTCGCATACTTCACATACTTGTTGAACAGATCCTGGGTTTTTTTCTGGTTTGGATCACGTTGTAGTGTGGTACCACACTGAAACAGTCAATGAAACCTGGTTTCGATCACTATTTTAGAGGATAACGCAAGTTAGGTCTGGGATAGGTCTGGGATTAGCCCTCATCAGACTCATACTTTCGCAGTTTTAACATGCATGTTGACCTGATCGAGGGTTTTTTCTGCTTTGGATCACGTAGTAAAGTGGTACCACACTAAAACAGTCAATTAAACCTGGTTTCGATCAATATCTTAGAGGAGAACGCAAGTTAGGTCCGGGATATGTCTGGGATTTGCCCTCATCAGGCTCATACTTTCGCGTTTTTCACATACTTGTTAAACAGATCCTGGGATTTCAGGTTTGGATCACGTTGTAGTGTGGTACCACACTGAAACAGTCCATTAAACCTGGTTTGGATCAATATTCTAGAGGATAACGCATGTTAGGTCTAGGTTAGCCATGGGATTTTCACTCATCAGACTCATACTTTCGCATTCTTCACATACTTGCTGACCTGATCGAGGGTTTTTTCTGCTTTGGATCACGTAGTAAAGTGGTACCACAACTAAAAGAGTCAATTAAACCTGGTTTCGATCACTATTTTAGAGGATAACGCAAGTTAGGTCTGGGATAGGTCTGGGATTAGCCCTCATCAGACTCATACTTTCGCACACTTCACATACTCGTTGACAAGATCCTGGTTTTTTCCTGGTTTGGATCACGTAGTAATGTGGTACCACACTGAAACAGTCGATTAAGCCTGGTTTCGATTAATATTTTTGAGGATAACGCATGTTAGGTCTGGGATAGGTCTGGGATTTGCCCTCATCAGGCTCATACTTTCGCAGTTTTAACATGCATGTTGACCTGATCGAGGGTTTTTTCTGCTTTGGATCAGGTAGTAAAGTGGTACCACACTAAAACAGTCAATTAAACCTGGTTTCGGTCAATATTTTAGAGGATAACGAAAGTTTGGTCTGGGATAGGTATGGGATTTGCCCTCATCAGGCTCATACTTACACGTTTTTCACATACTTGTTGAACAGATTCTGGTTTTTTTCTGGTTTGGGTCACGTAGTAATGTGGTACCACACTGAAACAGTCAATTAAACCAGGTTTCGATCAATAATTTTGAGGATAACGCATGTTAGGTCTAGGTTAGGCCTGGGATTTTCACTCATCAGACTCATACTTTCGCATTCTTCACATACTTGTTGAACAGATCCTGGGTTTTTTCTGGTTTGGATCACGTAGTAATGTGGGGCCACACTGAAACAATCAATTAAACCTGGTCATGATAAATATTTTAGAGGATAACGCATGTTAGGTCTGGGTTAGGTCTAGGATTTGCCCTCGTCAGGCTCATACTTTCGCATTCTTCCCATACTTGTTAAACGGATCCTGGGTTTTTTCTGGTTTGGATCACGTAGTAATGTGGGACCACACTGAAACAATCAATTAAACCTAGTCATGATAAATATTTTAGAGTATAACGCATGTTAGATCTGGGTTAGGTCTAGGATTTGCCCCCGTCAGGCTCATACTTTCGCATATTTCTCATACTTCATGGCTAGATCCTGGGCTATTTCTGGATTGGATCACGTAGTAATGTGGGACCACACTGAAACAGTCAATTAAACCTGATTTCGACCAATATTTTAGAGAGTAATTCATGTTAGGTCTAGGTTAGGTCTGGGATTTGCTCTCATCAGGCTCATTCTTTCGCATATCTCTCATACTTGATGGCTAGATCCTGGGCTTTTTCTGAATTGCATCGCGTAGTAATGAAGTACAACACTGGAACAGTTAATTAAACCTGGTTTCCATCAATATCTTAGAGTACAACGCAAGTTAGGTCTGGGATAGGTCTGGGATTTGCCCTCATCAGGGTCATACTTTCGCAGTTCTAACATACATGTTGACGTGATCGAGTGTTTTTTCTGCTTTGGATCACGTAGTAAAGTTGTACCACACTGAAACAGTCCATTAAACCTGGTTTGGATCAATATTTTAGAGGATAACGCATGTTAGGTCTAGGTTAGGCCGGGGATTTTCACTCATCAGACTCATACTTTCGCATTCTTCACATACTTGTTGGACGGATCCTGGGTTTTTTCTGGGTTGGATCACATAGTAATGTGGGACCACACTGAAACAATCAACTAAACCTGGTCTTGATAAATATTTTAGAGGATAACGCATGTTAGGTCTAGGTTAGGTCTGGGATTTTCACTAATCAGACTCATACATTCGCATTCTTCACATACTTGTTGGACGGATCCTGGGTTTTTTCTGGTTTGGATCACGTAGTAATGTGGGTCCACACTGAAACAGTCAATTAAACCTGGTTTCGATCAATATTTTAGAGAATAATTCATGTTAGGTCAAGGTTAGGTCTGGGATTTGCTCTCATCAGGCTCATTCTTTCGCATATTTCTCGTACTTGATGGCTAGATCCTGGGCTTTTTCTGGATTGCATCACGTAGTAATGTGGGACCACACTGAAACAATCAACTAAACCTGGTCTTGATAAATATTTTAGAGGACAACGCATGTTAGGTCTAGGTTAGGCCTGGGATTTGCCCTCATCAGGGTCATACTTTCGCAGTTTTAACATGCATGTTGACCTGATCGAGGGTTTTTTCTGCTTTGGATCACGTAGTAAAGTGGTACCACAACTAAAACAGTCAATTAAACCTGGTTTCGATCACTATTTTAGAGGATAACGCAAGTTAGGTCTGGGATAGGTCTGGGATTAGCCCTCATCAGACTCATACTTTCGCACACTTCACATACTCGTTGACAAGATCCTGGGTTTTTTTCTGGTTTGGATCACGTAGTAATGTGGTACCACACTGAAACAGTCGATTAAGCCTGGTTTCGATTAATATTTTTGAGGATAATGCATGTTAGGTCTGGGATAGGTCTGGGATTTGCCCTCATCAGACTCATACTTTCGCACACTTCACATACTTGTTGAACAGATCCTGGGTTTTTTCTGCTTTGGATCACGTAGTAAAGTGGTACCACACTGAAACAGTCCATTAAACCTGGTTTGGATCAATATTTTAGAGGATAACGCATGTTAGGTCTAGGTTAGGTCTGGGATTTTCACTCATCAGACTCATACATTCGCATTCTTCACATACTTGTTGAACGGATCCTGGGTTTTTTCTGGGTTGGATCACATAGTAATGTGGGACCACACTGAAACAATCAACTAAACCTGGTCTTGATAAATATTTTAGAGGATAACGCATGTTAGGTCTAGGTTAGGTCTGGGATTTTCACTAATCAGACTCATACATTCGCATTCTTCACATACTTGTTGAACGGATCCTGGGTTTTTTCTGGGTTGGATCACATAGTAATGTGGTACCACACTGAAACAGTCGATTAAACCAGGTTTCGATCAATATTTTAGAGGATAACGCATGTTAGGTCTAGGTTAGGCCTGGGATTTTCACTCATCAGACTCATACTTTCGCATTCTTCACATACTTGTTGAACGGAGCCTGGGTTTTTTCTGGTTTGGATCACGTAGTAATGTGGGACCACACTGAAACAGTCAATAAAACCTGGTTTCGATCAATATTTTAGAGAATAATTCATGTTAGGTCTAGGTTAGGTCTGGGATTTGCTCTCATCAGGCTCATACTTTCGCCTTCTTCACATACTTGTTGAACGGATCCTGGGTTTTTTCTGGTTTGGAACCCGTAGTAATGTGGGACCACACTGAAACAATAAATTAAACCTGGTCTCGATAAATATTTTAGAGGATAACGCATGTTAGGTCTGGGTTAGGTCTAGGATTTCCCCTCATCAGGCTCATACTTTCGCATATTTCTCATACTTCATGGCTAGAACCTGGGCTGTTTCTGGATTGTATCACGTAGTAATGTGGTACCACGATGAAACAGTCAATTAAACCTTGTTTCGATCAATATTTAAGAGGATAACGCAAGTTAGGTCTAGGATAGGTCTAGGATTTGCCCTCATCAGGGTCATACTTTCGCAGTTTTAACATGCATGTTGACCTGATCGAGGGTTTTTTCTGCTTTGGATCACGTAGTAAAGTGGTACCACAACTAAAACAGTCAATTAAACCTGGTTTCGATCACTATTTTAGAGGATAACGCAAGTTAGGTCTGGGATAGGTCTGGGATTAGCCCTCATCAGACTCATACTTTCGCATTCTTCACAAACTTGTTGACCTGATCGAGGGTTTTTTCTGCTTTGGATCACGTAGTAAAGTGGTACCACACTAAAACAGTCAATGAAACCAGGTTTCGATCAATATTTTAGAGGTTAACGAAAGTTATGTCAAGTTTAGGTCTGGGATTTGCCCTAATCAGACTCATACTTTCGCATACTTCACATACTTGTTTAACAGATCCTGGGTTTTTTCTGGTTTGGATCACGTAGTAAAGTGGTACCACACTGAAACATTCAATGAAACCTTGTCTGGATAAATATTTTAGAGGATAACGCATCGTAGGTCTGGGATAGGTCTAAGATTTGCCCTCATCAGGCTCACAGTTTCGCGTTTTTCACATACTTGTTGAACAGATCCTGGGTTTTTTCTGGTTTGGATCACGTAGTAATGTGGTACCACATTGTAACAGTCAATTAAACCTGGTTTCGATCAATATTTTAGAGAATAATTCATGTTAGGTCTAGGTTAGGTCTGGGAATTGCTCTCATCAGGCTCATTCTTTCGCATATTTCTCATACTTGATGGCTAGATCCTGGGCTTTCTGGATTGCATCACGTAGTAATGTAGTACCACACTGAAACAGTCAATGAAACCTGGTTTCCATCACTATTTTAGAGGACAACGCAAGTTAGGTCTAGCTAAGGCCTGAGATTTTCACTGATCAGACTCATACTTTCGCATTCTTCACATACTTGTTGAACGGATCCTGGGTTTTTTCTGGTTTGGATCACGTAGTAATGTGGTACCACACTGAAACAGTCAATTAAACCTGGTTTCGATCAATATTTTAGAGGATAACGCAAGTTAGGTCTGGGATAGGTCTGGGATTAGCCCTCATCAGACTCATACTTTCGCAGTTTTAACATGCATGTTGACCTGATCGAGGGTTTTTTCTGCTTTGGATCACGTAGTAAAGTGTTACCACACTAAAACAGTCAATTAAACCTGGTTTCGATCACTATTTTAGAGGATAACGCAAGTTAGGTCTGGGATAGGTCTGGGATTAGCCCTCATCAGACTCATACTTCCGCACACTTCACATACTCGTTGACAAGATCCTGGGTTTTTTTCTGGTTTGGATCACGTAGTAATGTGGTACCACACTGAAACAGTCGATTAAGCCTGGTTTCGATTAATATTTTTGAGGATAACGCATGTTAGGTCTGGGATAGGTCTGGGATTTGCCCTCATCAGGCTCATACTTTCGCAGTTTTAACATGCATGTTGACCTGATCGAGGGTTTTTTCTGCTTTGGATCAGGTAGTAAAGTGGTACCACACTAAAACAGTCAATTAAACCTGGTTTCGGTCAATATTTTAGAGGATAACGAAAGTTTGGTCTGGGATAGGTATGGGATTTGCCCTCATCAGGCTCATACTTACACGTTTTTCACATACTTGTTGAACAGATTCTGGTTTTTTTCTGGTTTGGGTCACGTAGTAATGTGGTACCACACTGAAACAGTCAATTAAACCAGGTTTCGATCAATAATTTTGAGGATAACGCATGTTAGGTCTAGGTTAGGCCTGGGATTTTCACTCATCAGACTCATACTTTCGCATTCTTCACATACTTGTTGAACAGATCCTGGGTTTTTTCTGGTTTGGATCACGTAGTAATGTGGGGCCACACTGAAACAATCAATTAAACCTGGTCATGATAAATATTTTAGAGGATAACGCATGTTAGGTCTGGGTTAGGTCTAGGATTTGCCCTCGTCAGGCTCATACTTTCGCATTCTTCCCATACTTGTTAAACGGATCCTGGGTTTTTTCTGGTTTGGATCACGTAGTAATGTGGGACCACACTGAAACAATCAATTAAACCTAGTCATGATAAATATTTTAGAGTATAACGCATGTTAGATCTGGGTTAGGTCTAGGATTTGCCCCCGTCAGGCTCATACTTTCGCATATTTCTCATACTTCATGGCTAGATCCTGGGCTATTTCTGGTTTGGATCACGTAGTAATGTGGGACCACACTGAAACAGTCAATTAAACCTGATTTCGACCAATATTTTAGAGAGTAATTCATGTTAGGTCTAGGTTAGGTCTGGGATTTGCTCTCATCAGGCTCATTCTTTCGCATATCTCTCATACTTGATGGCTAGATGCTGGGCTTTTTCTGAATTGCATCGCGTAGTAATGAAGTACAACACTGGAACAGGTAATTAAACCTGGTTTCCATCAATATCTTAGAGTACAACGCAAGTTAGGTCTCGGATAGGTCTGGGATTAGCCCTCATCAGACTCATACTTTCGCACACTTCCCATACTCGTTGACAAGATCCTGGGTTTTTTTTTGGTTTGGATCACGTAGTAATGTGGTACCACACTGAAACAGTCGATTAAGCCTGGTTTCGATTAATATTTTTGAGGATAATGCATGTTAGGTCTGGGATAGGTCTGGGATTTGCCCTCATCAGACTCATACTTTCGCACATTTCACATACTTGTTGAACAGATCCTGGGTTTTTTCTGCTTTGGATCACGTAGTAAAGTGGTACCACAACTAAAACAGTCGATTAAACCAGGTTTCGATCAATATTTTAGAGGATAACGCTTGTTAGGTCTAGGTTAGCCCTGGGATTTTCACTCATCAGACTCATACTTTCGCATTCTTCACATACTTGTTGAACAGATCCTGGGTTTTTTCTGGTTTGGATCACGTAGTAGTGTGGTACCACACTGAAACAGTCCATTAAACCTGGTTTGGATCAATATTTTAGAGGATAACGCATGTTAGGTCTAGGTTAGGTCTGGGATTTTCACTCATCAGACTCATACATTCGCATTCTTCACATACTTGTTGAACGGATCCTGGGTTTTTTCTGGGTTGGATCACATAGTAATGTGGGACCACACTGAAACAGTCAATAAAACCTGGTTTCGATCAATATATTAGAGAATAATTCATGTTAGGTCTGGGATAGGTCTGGGATTTGCCCTCATCAGGCTCATACTTTCGCGTTTTTCACATACTTTTTGAACAGATCCTGGGTTTTTTCTGGTTTGGATCACGTAGTAGTGTGGTACCACACTGAAACAGTCCATTAAACCTGGTTTGGATCAATATTTTAGAGGATAACGCAAGTTAGGTCTGGGATAGGTCTGGGATTTGCCCTCATCAGGCTCATACTTTCGCGTTTTTCACATACTTGTTGAACAGATCCTGGGGTTTTCCTGGTTTGGGTCACGTAGTAATGTGGTACCACACTGAAACAGTCGATTAAACCAGGTTTCGATCAATATTTATGAGGATAACGCATGTTAGGTCTAGGTTAGGCCTGGGATTTTCACTCATCAGACACATGCTTTCGTATTCTTCACATACTTGCTTAACGGATCCTGGGCTTTTCCTGGATTGCATCACGTAGTAATGAAGTACAACACTGAAACAGTCAATTAAATCTGGTTTCCATCAATATTCTAGAGGACAACGCATGTTAGGCCTAGGTTAGGCCAGGGATTTGCCCTCATCAGGGTCATACATTCGCAGTTTTAACATACATGTTGGCCTGATCGAGGGTTTTTTCTGCTTTGGATCACGTAGTAATATGGTGCCACACTGAAACAGTCGATTAAACCTGGTTTCGATCAACATTTTAGAGGATAACGCATGTTAGGTCTAGGTTAGCCCTGGGATTTTCACTCTTCAGACTCATACTTTCGCATTCTTCACATACTTGTTGTACAGATCCTGGGTTTTTTCTGGTTTGGATCACGTAGTAGTGTGGTACCACACTGAAACAGTCCATTAAACCTGGTTTGGATCAATATTTTAGAGGACAACGCATGTAAGGTCTGGGTTAGGTCTAGGATTTCCCCTCATCAGGCACATACTTTCGCATATTTCTCATACTTCATGGCTAGATCCTGGGCTGTTTCTGGATTGTATCACGTAGTAATGTGGTACCACGCAGAAACAGTCAATTAAACCTGGTTTGGATCAATATTTTAGAGGATAACGCATGTTAGGTCTAGGTTAGGTCTGGGATTTTCACTCATCAGACTCATACATTCGCATTCTTCACATACTTGTTGAACGGATCCTGGGTTTTTCCTCGGTTGGATCACATAGTAATGTGGGACCACACTGAAACTGTCAATAAAACCTGGTTTCGATCAATATATTAGAGAATAATTCATGTTAGGTCTAGGTTAGGTCTGGGATTTGCTCTCATCAGGCTCATACTTTCGCATTCTTCACATACTTGTTGAACGGATCCTGGGTTTTTTCTGGTTTGGAACCCGTAGTAATGTGGGACCACACTGAAACAATAAATTAAACCTGGTCTTGATAAATATTTTAGAGGATAACGCATGTTAGGACTGGGTTAGGTCTAGGATTTCCCCTCATCAGGCTCATACTTTCGCATATTTCTCATACTTCATGGCTAGATCCTGGGCTGTTTCTGGATTGTATCACGTAGTAATGTGGTACCACGCTGAAACAGTCAATTAAACCTTGTTTCGATCAATATTTTAGAGGATAACGCAAGTTGGGTCTAGGATAGGTCTAGGATTTGCCCTCATCAGGCTCTTACTTTCGCATATTCCTCATACTTCATGGCTAGATCCTGGGCTATTTCTGGATTGGATCACGTAGTAAAGTGGTACCACACTGAAACATTCAATGAAACCTTGTCTGGATATATATTTTAGAGGATAACGCATCGTAGGTCTGGGTTAGGTCTAAGATTTGCCCTCATCAGGCTCACAGTTTCGCGTTTTTCACATACTTGTTGAAAAGATCCTGGGTTTTTTCTGGTTTGGATCACGTAGTAATGTGGTACCACATTGTAACAGTCAATTAAACCTGGTTTCGATCAATATTTTAGAGAATAATTCATGTTAGGTCTAGGTTAGGTCTGGGAATTGCTCTCATCAGGCTCATTCATTCGCATATTTCTCATACTTGATGGCTAGATCCTGGGCTTTCTGGATTGCATCACGTAGTAATGTAGTACCACACTGAAACAGTCAATGAAACCTGGTTTCCATCACTATTTTAGAGGACAACGCAAGTTATGTCTAGTTTAGGTCTGGGATTTGCCCTCATCAGACTCATACTTTCGCATACTTCACATACTTGTTGAACAGATCCTGGGTTTTTTTCTGGTTTGGATCACGTTGTAGTGTGGTACCACACTGAAACAGTCAATGAAACCTGGTTTCGATCACTATTTTAGAGGATAACGCAAGTTAGGTCTGGGATAGGTCTGGGATTAGCCCTCATCAGACTCATACTTTCGCAGTTTTAACATGCATGTTGACCTGATCGAGGGTTTTTTCTGCTTTGGATCACGTAGTAAAGTGGTACCACACTAAAACAGTCAATTAAACCTGGTTTCGATCAATATCTTAGAGGACAACGCAAGTTAGGTCCGGGATATGTCTGGGATTTGCCCTCATCAGACTCATACTTTCGCATACTTCACATACTTGTTGAACAGATCCTGGGTTTTTTTCTGGTTTGGATCACGTAGTAATGCGGTACCACGCTGAAACAGTCAATTAAACCTGGTTTCGATCAATATTTTGAGGATAACGCAAGTTAGGTCTGGGTTAGGTCTGGATTCGCCCTCATCAGGCTCATACTTTCGCGTTTTTCACGTACTTGTTGTACTGATCCTGGGTTTTTTCAGGTTTGGATCACGTTGTAGTGTGGTACCACACTGAAACAGTCCATTAAACCTGGTTTGGATCAATATTTTAGAGGATAACGCATGTTAGGTCTAGGTTAGCCCTGGGATTTTCACTCATCAGACTCATACTTTCGCATTCTTCACATACTTGTTGATCTGATCGAGGGTTTTTTCTGCTTTGGATCACGTAGTAAAGTGGTACCACACTAAAACAGTCAATGAAACCTGGTTTCGATCAATATTTTAGAGGTTAACGAAAGTTATGTCAAGTTTAGGTCTGGGATTTGCCCTAATCAGACTCATACTTTCGCATACTTCACATACTTGTTTAACAGATCCTGTGTTTTTTCTGGTTTGTGTCACGTAGTAATGTGGTACCACACTGAAACAGTCGATTAAACCAGGTTTCGATCAATATTTTTGAGGATAACGCATGTTAGGACTAGGTTAGGCCTGGGATTTTCACTCATCAGACACATACTTTCGCATTCTTCACATACTTGTTGGACGGATCCTGGGTTTTTTCTGGATTGCATCACGTAGTAATGTGGGACCACACTGAAACAATCAACTAAACCTGGTCTTGATAAATATTTTAGAGGACAACGCATGTTAGGTCTAGGTTAGGCCTGGGATTTGCCCTCATCAGGGTCATACTTTCGCAGTTTTAACATGCATGTTGACCTGATCGAGGGTTTTTTCTGCTTTGGATCACGTAGTAAAGTGGTACCACAACTAAAACAGTCAATTAAACCTGGTTTCGATCACTATTTTAGAGGATAACGCAAGTTAGGTCTGGGATAGGTCTGGGATTAGCCCTCATCAGACTCATACTTTCGCACACTTCCCATACTCGTTGACAAGATCCTGGGTTTTTTTTTGGTTTGGATCACGTAGTAATGTGGTACCACACTGAAACAGTCGATTAAGCCTGGTTTCGATTAATATTTTTGAGGATAATGCATGTTAGGTCTGGGATAGGTCTGGGATTTGCCCTCATCAGACTCATACTTTCGCACATTTCACATACTTGTTGAACAGATCCTGGGTTTTTTCTGCTTTGGATCACGTAGTAAAGTGGTACCACAACTAAAACAGTCGATTAAACCAGGTTTCGATCAATATTTTAGAGGATAACGCTTGTTAGGTCTAGGTTAGCCCTGGGATTTTCACTCATCAGACTCATACTTTCGCATTCTTCACATACTTGTTGAACAGATCCTGGGTTTTTTCTGGTTTGGATCACGTAGTAGTGTGGTACCACACTGAAACAGTCCATTAAACCTGGTTTGGATCAATATTTTAGAGGATAACGCATGTTAGGTCTAGGTTAGGTCTGGGATTTTCACTCATCAGACTCATACATTCGCATTCTTCACATACTTGTTGAACGGATCCTGGGTTTTTTCTGGGTTGGATCACATAGTAATGTGGGACCACACTGAAACAGTCAATAAAACCTGGTTTCGATCAATATATTAGAGAATAATTCATGTTAGGTCTGGGATAGGTCTGGGATTTGCCCTCATCAGGCTCATACTTTCGCGTTTTTCACATACTTTTTGAACAGATCCTGGGTTTTTTCTGGTTTGGATCACGTAGTAGTGTGGTACCACACTGAAACAGTCCATTAAACCTGGTTTGGATCAATATTTTAGAGGATAACGCAAGTTAGGTCTGGGATAGGTCTGGGATTTGCCCTCATCAGGCTCATACTTTCGCGTTTTTCACATACTTGTTGAACAGATCCTGGGGTTTTCCTGGTTTGGGTCACGTAGTAATGTGGTACCACACTGAAACAGTCGATTAAACCAGGTTTCGATCAATATTTATGAGGATAACGCATGTTAGGTCTAGGTTAGGCCTGGGATTTTCACTCATCAGACACATGCTTTCGTATTCTTCACATACTTGCTTAACGGATCCTGGGCTTTTCCTGGATTGCATCACGTAGTAATGAAGTACAACACTGAAACAGTCAATTAAATCTGGTTTCCATCAATATTTTAGAGGACAACGCATGTTAGGCCTAGGTTAGGCCAGGGATTTGCCCTCATCAGGGTCATACATTCGCAGTTTTAACATACATGTTGGCCTGATCGAGGGTTTTTTCTGCTTTGGATCACGTAGTAATATGGTGCCACACTGAAACAGTCGATTAAACCTGGTTTCGATCAACATTTTAGAGGATAACGCATGTTAGGTCTAGGTTAGCCCTGGGATTTTCACTCTTCAGACTCATACTTTCGCATTCTTCACATACTTGTTGTACAGATCCTGGGTTTTTTCTGGTTTGGATCACGTAGTAGTGTGGTACCACACTGAAACAGTCCATTAAACCTGGTTTGGATCAATATTTTAGAGGACAACGCATGTAAGGTCTGGGTTAGGTCTAGGATTTCCCCTCATCAGGCACATACTTTCGCATATTTCTCATACTTCATGGCTAGATCCTGGGCTGTTTCTGGATTGTATCACGTAGTAATGTGGTACCACGCAGAAACAGTCAATTAAACCTGGTTTGGATCAATATTTTAGAGGATAACGCATGTTAGGTCTAGGTTAGGTCTGGGATTTTCACTCATCAGACTCATACATTCGCATTCTTCACATACTTGTTGAACGGATCCTGGGTTTTTCCTCGGTTGGATCACATAGTAATGTGGGACCACACTGAAACTGTCAATAAAACCTGGTTTCGATCAATATATTAGAGAATAATTCATGTTAGGTCTAGGTTAGGTCTGGGATTTGCTCTCATCAGGCTCATACTTTCGCATTCTTCACATACTTGTTGAACGGATCCTGGGTTTTTTCTGGTTTGGAACCCGTAGTAATGTGGGACCACACTGAAACAATAAATTAAACCTGGTCTTGATAAATATTTTAGAGGATAACGCATGTTAGGACTGGGTTAGGTCTAGGATTTCCCCTCATCAGGCTCATACTTTCGCATATTTCTCATACTTCATGGCTAGATCCTGGGCTGTTTCTGGATTGTATCACGTAGTAATGTGGTACCACGCTGAAACAGTCAATTAAACCTTGTTTCGATCAATATTTTAGAGGATAACGCAAGTTGGGTCTAGGATAGGTCTAGGATTTGCCCTCATCAGGCTCTTACTTTCGCATATTCCTCATACTTCATGGCTAGATCCTGGGCTATTTCTGGATTGGATCACGTAGTAAAGTGGTACCACACTGAAACATTCAATGAAACCTTGTCTGGATATATATTTTAGAGGATAACGCATCGTAGGTCTGGGTTAGGTCTAAGATTTGCCCTCATCAGGCTCACAGTTTCGCGTTTTTCACATACTTGTTGAAAAGATCCTGGGTTTTTTCTGGTTTGGATCACGTAGTAATGTGGTACCACATTGTAACAGTCAATTAAACCTGGTTTCGATCAATATTTTAGAGAATAATTCATGTTAGGTCTAGGTTAGGTCTGGGAATTGCTCTCATCAGGCTCATTCATTCGCATATTTCTCATACTTGATGGCTAGATCCTGGGCTTTCTGGATTGCATCACGTAGTAATGTAGTACCACACTGAAACAGTCAATGAAACCTGGTTTCCATCACTATTTTAGAGGACAACGCAAGTTATGTCTAGTTTAGGTCTGGGATTTGCCCTCATCAGACTCATACTTTCGCATACTTCACATACTTGTTGAACAGATCCTGGGTTTTTTTCTGGTTTGGATCACGTTGTAGTGTGGTACCACACTGAAACAGTCAATGAAACCTGGTTTCGATCACTATTTTAGAGGATAACGCAAGTTAGGTCTGGGATAGGTCTGGGATTAGCCCTCATCAGACTCATACTTTCGCAGTTTTAACATGCATGTTGACCTGATCGAGGGTTTTTTCTGCTTTGGATCACGTAGTAAAGTGGTACCACACTAAAACAGTCAATTAAACCTGGTTTCGATCAATATCTTAGAGGACAACGCAAGTTAGGTCCGGGATATGTCTGGGATTTGCCCTCATCAGACTCATACTTTCGCATACTTCACATACTTGTTGAACAGATCCTGGGTTTTTTTCTGGTTTGGATCACGTAGTAATGCGGTACCACGCTGAAACAGTCAATTAAACCTGGTTTCGATCAATATTTTGAGGATAACGCAAGTTAGGTCTGGGTTAGGTCTGGATTCGCCCTCATCAGGCTCATACTTTCGCGTTTTTCACGTACTTGTTGTACTGATCCTGGGTTTTTTCAGGTTTGGATCACGTTGTAGTGTGGTACCACACTGAAACAGTCCATTAAACCTGGTTTGGATCAATATTTTAGAGGATAACGCATGTTAGGTCTAGGTTAGCCCTGGGATTTTCACTCATCAGACTCATACTTTCGCATTCTTCACATACTTGTTGATCTGATCGAGGGTTTTTTCTGCTTTGGATCACGTAGTAAAGTGGTACCACACTAAAACAGTCAATGAAACCTGGTTTCGATCAATATTTTAGAGGTTAACGAAAGTTATGTCAAGTTTAGGTCTGGGATTTGCCCTAATCAGACTCATACTTTCGCATACTTCACATACTTGTTTAACAGATCCTGTGTTTTTTCTGGTTTGTGTCACGTAGTAATGTGGTACCACACTGAAACAGTCGATTAAACCAGGTTTCGATCAATATTTTTGAGGATAACGCATGTTAGGACTAGGTTAGGCCTGGGATTTTCACTCATCAGACACATACTTTCGCATTCTTCACATACTTGTTGGACGGATCCTGGGTTTTTTCTGGATTGCATCACGTAGTAATGTGGGACCACACTGAAACAATCAACTAAACCTGGTCTTGATAAATATTTTAGAGGACAACGCATGTTAGGTCTAGGTTAGGCCTGGGATTTGCCCTCATCAGGGTCATACTTTCGCAGTTTTAACATGCATGTTGACCTGATCGAGGGTTTTTTCTGCTTTGGATCACGTAGTAAAGTGGTACCACAACTAAAACAGTCAATTAAACCTGGTTTCGATCACTATTTTAGAGGATAACGCAAGTTAGGTCTGGGATAGGTCTGGGATTAGCCCTCATCAGACTCATACTTTCGCACACTTCACATACTCGTTGACAAGATCCTGGGTTTTTTTCTGGTTTGGATCACGTAGTAATGTGGTACCACACTGAAACAGTCGATTAAGCCTGGTTTCGATTAATATTTTCGAGGATAACGCATGTTAGGTCTGGGATAGGTCTGGGATTTGCCCTCATCAGGCTCATACTTTCGCAGTTTTAACATGCATGTTGACCTGATCGAGGGTTTTTTCTGCTTTGGATCAGGTAGTAAAGTGGTACCACACTAAAACAGTCAATTAAACCTGGTTTCGGTCAATATTTTAGAGGATAACGAAAGTTTGGTCTGGGATAGGTATGAGATTTGCCCTCATCAGGCTCATACTTACACGTTTTTCACATACTTGTTGAACAGATTCTGGTTTTTTTTCTGGTTTGGGTCACGTAGTAATGTGGTACCACACTGAAACAGTCAATTAAACCAGGTTTCGATCAATAATTTTGAGGATAATGCATGTTAGGTCTAGGTTAGGCCTGGGAATTTCACTCATCAGACTCATACTTTCGCATTCTTCACATACTTGTTGAACAGATCCTGGGTTTTTTCTGGTTTGGATCACGTAGTAATGTGGGGCCACACTGAAACAATCAATTAAACCTGGTCATGATAAATATTTTAGAGGATAACGCATGTTAGGTCTGGGTTAGGTCTAGGATTTGCCCTCGTCAGGCTCATACTTTCGCATTCTTCCCATACTTGTTAAACGGATCCTGGGTTTTTTCTGGTTTGGATCACGTAGTAATGTGGGACCACACTGAAACAATCAATTAAACCTAGTCATGATAAATATTTTAGAGTATAACGCATGTTAGATCTGGGTTAGGTCTAGGATTTGCCCCCGTCAGGCTCATACTTTCGCATATTTCTCATACTTCATGGCTAGATCCTGGGCTATTTCTGGATTGGATCACGTAGTAATGTGGGACCACACTGAAACAGTCAATTAAACCTGATTTCGACCAATATTTTAGAGAGTAATTCATGTTAGGTCTAGGTTAGGTCTGGGATTTGCTCTCATCAGGCTCATTCTTTCGCATATCTCTCATACTTGATGGCTAGATCCTGGGCTTTTTCTGAATTGCATCGCGTAGTAATGAAGTACAACACTGGAACAGTTAATTAAACCTGGTTTCCATCAATATCTTAGAGTACAACGCAAGTTAGGTCTGGGATAGGTCTGGGATTTGCCCTCATCAGGGTCATACTTTCGCAGTTCTAACATACATGTTGACCTGATCGAGTGTTTTTTCTACTTTGGATCACGTAGTAAAGTTGTACCACACTGAAACAGGCCATTAAACCTGGTTTGGATCAATATTTTAGTGGATAACGCATGTTAGGTCTAGGTAAGGTCTGGGATTTTCACTCATCAGACTCATACTTTCGGATTCTTCACATACTTGTTGAACAGATCCTGGGTTTTTTCCGGTTTGGGTCACGTAGTAGTGTGGTACCACACTGAAACAGTCGATTAAACCTGGTTTCGATCAATATTTTTGTGGATAACGCATGTTAGGTCTAGGTTAGGCCGGGGATTTTCACTCATCAGACTCATACTTTCGCATTCTTCACATACTTGTTGGACGGATCCTGGGTTTTTTCTGGTTTGGATCACGTAGTAATGTGGGTCCACACTGAAACAGTCAATTAAACCTGGTTTCGATCAATATTTTAGAGAATAATTCATGTTAGGTCAAGGTTAGGTCTGGGATTTGCTCTCATCAGGCTCATTCTTTCGCATATTTCTCGTACTTGATGGCTAGATCCTGGGCTTTTTCTGGATTGCATCACGTAGTAATGTGGGACCACACTGAAACAATCAACTAAACCTGGTCTTGATAAATATTTTAGAGGACAACGCATGTTAGGTCTAGGTTAGGCCTGGGATTTGCCCTCATCAGGGTCATACTTTCGCAGTTTTAACATGCATGTTGACCTGATCGAGGGTTTTTTCTGCTTTGGATCACGTAGTAAAGTGGTACCACAACTAAAACAGTCAATTAAACCTGGTTTCGATCACTATTTTAGAGGATAACGCAAGTTAGGTCTGGGATAGGTCTGGGATTAGCCCTCATCAGACTCATACTTTCGCACACTTCACATACTCGTTGACAAGATCCTGGGTTTTTTTCTGGTTTGGATCACGTAGTAATGTGGTACCACACTGAAACAGTCGATTAAGCCTGGTTTCGATTAATATTTTTGAGGATAATGCATGTTAGGTCTGGGATAGGTCTGGGATTTGCCCTCATCAGACTCATACTTTCGCACACTTCACATACTTGTTGAACAGATCCTGGGTTTTTTCTGCTTTGGATCACGTAGTAAAGTGGTACCACACTGAAACAGTCCATTAAACCTGGTTTGGATCAATATTTTAGAGGATAACGCATGTTAGGTCTAGGTTAGGTCTGGGATTTTCACTCATCAGACTCATACATTCGCATTCTTCACATACTTGTTGAACGGATCCTGGGTTTTTTCTGGGTTGGATCACATAGTAATGTGGGACCACACTGAAACAGTCAATAAAACCTGGTTTCGATCAATATATTAGAGAATAATTCATGTTAGGTCTGGGATAGGTCTGGGATTTGCCCTCATCAGGTTCATACTTTCGCGTTTTTCACATACTTTTTGAACAGATCCTGGGTTTTTTCTGGTTTGGATCACGTAGTAGTGTGGTACCACACTGAAACAGTCCATTAAACCTGGTTTGGATCAATATTTTAGAGGATAACGCAAGTTAGGTCTGGGATAGGTCTGGGATTTGCCCTCATCAGGCTCATACTTTCGCGTTTTTCACATACTTGTTGAACAGATCCTGGGGTTTTCCTGGTTTGGGTCACGTAGTAATGTGGTACCACACTGAAACAGTCGATTAAACCAGGTTTCGATCAATATTTATGAGGATAACGCATGTTAGGTCTAGGTTAGGCCTGGGATTTTCACTCATCAGACACATGCTTTCGTATTCTTCACATACTTGCTTAACGGATCCTGGGCTTTTCCTGGATTGCATCACGTAGTAATGAAGTACAACACTGAAACAGTCAATTAAATCTGGTTTCCATCAATATTTTAGAGGACAACGCATGTTAGGCCTAGGTTAGGCCAGGGATTTGCCCTCATCAGGGTCATACATTCGCAGTTTTAACATACATGTTGGCCTGATCGAGGGTTTTTTCTGCTTTGGATCACGTAGTAAAGTGGTACCACACTGAAACAGTCGATTAAACCAGGTTTCGAACAATATTTATGAGCATAACGCATGTTAGGTCTAGGTTAGCCCTGGGATTTTCACTCATCAGACTCATACTTTCGCATTCTTCACATACTTGTTGAACTGATCCTGGGTTTTTTCTGGTTTGGATCACGTAGTAATATGGTGCCACACTGAAACAGTCGATTAAACCTGGTCTTGATAAATATTTTAGAGGATAACGCATGTAAGGTCTGGGTTAGGTCTAGGATTTCCCCTCATCAGGCTCATACTTTCGCATATTTCTCATACTTCATGGCTAGATCCTGGGCTGTTTCTGGATTGTATCACGTAGTAATGTGGTACCACGCAGAAACAGTCAATTAAACCTGGTTTGCATCAATATTTTAGAGGATAACGCATGTTAGGTCTAGGTTAGGTCTGGGATTTTCACTCATCAGACTCATACATTCGCATTCTTCACATACTTGTTGAACGGATCCTGGGTTTTTTCTGGGTTGGATCACATAGTAATGTGGGACCACACTGAAACAGTCAATAAAACCTGGTTTCGATCAATATTTTAGAGAATAATTCATGTTAGGTCTAGGTTAGGTCTGGGATTTGCTCTCATCAGGCTCATACTTTCGCATATTTCTCATACTTCATGGCTAGATCCTGGGCTATTTCTGGATTGGATCACGTAGTAAAGTGGTACCACACTGAAACATTCAATGAAACCTTGTCTGGATAAATATTTTAGAGGATAACGCATCGTAGGTCTGGGTTAGGTCTAAGATTTGCCCTCATCAGGCTCACAGTTTCGCGTTTTTCACATACTTGTTGAACAGATCCTGGGTTTTTTCTGGATTCTATCACGTTGTAATGTGGTACCACGATGAAACAGTCAATTAAACCTTGTTTCGATCAATATTTAAGAGGATAACGCAAGTTAGGTCTAGGATAGGTCTGGGATTTGCCCTAATCAGACTCATACTTTCGCATACTTCACATACTTGCTTAACAGATCCTGGGTTTTTTCTGCTTTGGGTCACGTAGTAATGTGGTACCACACTGAAACAGTCGATTAAACCAGGTTTCGATCAATATTTTTGAGGATAACGCATGTTAGGACTAGGTTAGGCCTGGGATTTTCACTCATCAGACACATACTTTCGCATTCTTCACATACTTGTTGAATGGATCCTGAGCTTTTTCTGGTTTGGATCACGTAGTAATTTGGGTCCACACTGAAACAGTCAATTAAACCTGGTTTCGATCAATATTTTAGAGAATAATCCATGTTAGGTCTAGGTTAGGTCTGGGATTTGCTCTCATCAGGCTCATTCTTTCGCATATTTCTCATACTTGTTGAACGGAGCCTGGGTTCTTTCTGGTTTGGATCACGTAGTAATGTGGGACCACACTGAAACAGTCAATAAAACCTGGTTTCGATCAATACCTTAGAGGACAACGCAAGTTAGGTCTGGGATATGTCTGGGATTTGCCCTCATCAGGCACATACTTTTGCGTTATTCACATACTTGTTGAACAGATCCTGGGTTTTTTCTGGTTTGGATCACGTAGTAAAGTGGTACCACACTGAAACATTCAATGAAACCTGGTCTTGATAAATATTTTAGAGGATAACGCATGTTAGGTCTGGGTCAGGTCTAGGATTTCCCCTCATCAGGCTCATACTTTCGCATATTTCTCATACTTGATGGCTAGATCCTGGGCTTTTTCTGGATTGCATTACGTAGTAATGAAGTACAACACTGAAACAGTCAATTAAACCTGGTTTCCATCAATACCTTAGAGGACAACGCAAGTTAGGTCTGGGATATGTCTGGGATTTGCCCTCACCAGGCACATACTTTTGCGTTATTCACATACTTGTTGAACAGATCCTGGGTTTTTTCTGGTTTGGATCACGTAGTAATGTGGTACCACATTGTAACAGTCAATTAAACCTGGTTTCGATCAAAATTTTAGAGGATAACGCAAGTTACGTCTGGGATAGGTCTGGGATTTGACCTCATCAGACTCATACTTTCACACACTTCACATACTCCATGAACAGATCCCGGGTTATTTTCTGGGTTGGATCACATAGTAATGTGGTACCACACTGAGACAGTCGAACAATCCAGGTTTCGATCAATATTTTAGAGGATAACGCATGTTAGGTCGAGGTTAGGCCTGGGATTTTCACTCTTCAGACACATACTTTCGCATTCTTCACATACTTGTTGGACGGAGCCTGGGTTCTTTCTGGTTTGGATCACGTAGTAATGTGGGACCACACTGAAACAGTCAATAAAACCTGGTTTCGATCAATATATTAGAGAATAATTCATGTTAGGTCTAGGTTAGGTCTGGGATTTGCTCTCATCAGGCTCATACTTTCGCATTCTTCACATACTTGTTGAACAGATCCTGGGTTTTTTCTGGTTTGGATCACGTAATAGTGTGGTACCACACTGAAACAGTCCATTAAACCTGGTTTGGATCAATATTTTAGAGGATAACGCATGTTAGGTCTAGGTTAGGTCTGGGATTTTCACTCATCAGACTCATACATTCGCATTCTTCACATACTTGTTGAACGGATCCTGGGTTTTTTCTGGGTTGGATCACATAGTAATGTGGTACCACACTGAAACAGTCGATTAAACCAGGTTTCGATCAATATTTTTGAGGATAACGCATGTTAGGACTAGGTTAGGCCTGGGATTTTCACTCTTCAGGCTCATACTTTCGCATTCTTCACATACTTGTTGAACGGAGCCTGGGTTCTTTCTGGTTTGGATCACGTAGTAATGTGGGACCACACTGAAACAGTCAATAAAACCTGGTTTCGATCAATATATTAGAGAATAATTCATGTTAGGTCTAGGTTAGGTCTGGGATTTGCTCTCATCAGGCTCATACTTTCGCATTCTTCACATACTTGTTGAACGGATCCTGGGTATTTTCTGGTTTGGAACCCGTAGTAATGTGGGACCACACTGAAACAATAAATTAAACCTAGTCTTGATAAATATTTTAGAGGATAACGCATGTTAGGTCTGGGTTAGGTCTAGGATTTCCCCTCATCAGGCTCATACTTTCGCATATTTCTCATACTTGATGGCTAGATCCTGGGCTTTTTCTGGATTGCATCACGTAGTAATGTGGTACCACGCAGAAACAGTCAATTAAACCTGGTTTGCATCAATATTTTAGAGGATAACGCATGTTAGGTCTAGGTTAGGTCTGGGATTTTCACTCATCAGACTCATACATTCGCATTCTTCACATACTTGTTGAACGGATCCTGGGTTTTTTCTGGGTTGGATCACATAGTAATGTGGGACCACACTGAAACAGTCAATAAAACCTGGTTTCGATCAATATTTTAGAGAATAATTCATGTTAGGTCTAGGTTAGGTCTGGGATTTGCTCTCATCAGGCTCATACTTTCGCATTCTTCACATACTTGTTGAACGGATCCTGGGTTTTTTCTGGTTTGGAACCCGTAGTAATGTGGGACCACACTGAAACAATAAATTAAACCTGGTCTTGATAAATATTTTAGAGGATAACGCATGTTAGGTCTGGGTTAGGTCTAGGATTTCCCCTCATCAGGCTCATACTTTCGCATATTTCTCATACTTCATGGCTAGATCCTGGGCTGTTTCTGGATTGTATCACGTAGTAATGTGGTACCACGCTGAAACAGTCAATTAAACCTTGTTTCGATCAATATTTTAGAGGATAACGCAAGTTAGGTCTAGGATAGGTCTAGGATTTGCCCTCATCAGGCTCTTACTTTCGCATATTCCTCATACTTCATGGCTATATCCTGGGCTATTTCTGGATTGGATCACGTAGTAAAGTGGTACCACACTGAAACATTCAATGAAACCTTGTCTGGATAAATATTTTAGAGGACAACGCATGTTAGGTCTAGGTTAGGCCTGGGATTTGCCCTCATCAGGGTCATACTTTCGCAGTTTTAACATGCATGTTGACCTGATCGAGGGTTTTTTCTGGTTTGGATCACGTAGTAATGTGGTACCACACTGAAACAGTCGATTAAGCCTGGTTTCGATTAATATTTTTGAGGATAATGCATGTTAGGTCTGGGATAGGTCTGGGATTTGCCCTCATCAGACTCATACTTTCGCACACTTCACATACTTGTTGAACAGATCCTGGGTTTTTTCTGGTTTGGATCACGTAGTAATGTGGTACCACACTGAAACAGTCGATTAAGCCTGGTTTCGATTAATATTTTTGAGGATAATTCATGTTAGGTCTAGGTTAGGTCTGGGATTTGCTCTCATCAGGCTCATACTTTCGCATTCTTCACATACTTGTTGAACAGATCCTGGGGTTTTCCTGGTTTGGGTCACGTAGTAATGTGGTACCACACTGAAACAGTCGATTAAACCAGGTTTCGATCAATATTTATGAGCATAACGCATGTTAGGTCTAGGTTAGCCCTGGGATTTTCACTCATCAGACTCATACTTTCGCATTCTTCACATACTTGTTGAACTGATCCTGGGTTTTTTCTGGTTTGGATCACGTAGTAATATGGTGCCACACTGAAACAGTCGATTAAACCCGGTTTCGATCAATATTTTAGAGGATAACGCATGTTAGGTCTAGGTTAGCCCTGGGATTTTCACTCTTCAGACTCATACTTTCGCATTCTTCACATACTTGTTGTACAGATCCTGGGTTTTTTCTGGTTTGGATCACGTAGTAGTGTGGTACCACACTGAAACAGTCCATTAAACCTGGTTTGGATCAATATTTTAGAGGACAATGCATGTTAGGTCTAGGTTAGGTCTGGGATTTTCACTCATCAGACTCATACTTTCGCAATCTTCACATACTTGTTGAACGGCTCCTGGGTTTTTTCTGGGTTGGATCACATAGTAATGTGGGACCACACTGAAACAGTCAATAAAACCTGGTTTCGATCAATATTTTAGAGAATAATTCATGTTAGGTCTAGGTTAGGTCTGGGATTTGCTCTCATCAGGCTCATACTTTCGCATTCTTCACATACTTGTTGAACGGATCCTGGGTTTTTTCTGGGTTGGATCACATAGTAATGTGGGACCACACTGAAACAGTCAATAAAACCTGGTTTCGATCAATATTTTAGAGAATAATTCATGTTAGGTCTAGGTTAGGTCTGGGATTTGCTCTCATCAGGCTCATACTTTCGCATTCTTCACATACTTGTTGAACGGATCCTGGGTTTTTTCTGGTTTGGAACCCGTAGTAATGTGGGACCACACTGAAACAATAAATTAAACCTGGTCTTGATAAATATTTTAGAGGATAACGCATGTTAGGTCTGGGTTAGGTCTAGGATTTCCCCTCATCAGGCTCATACTTTCGCATATTTCTCATACTTCATGGCTAGATCCTGGGCTGTTTCTGGATTGTATCACGTAGTAATGTGGTACCACGCAGAAACAGTCAATTAAACCTGGTTTGCATCAATATTTTAGAGGATAACGCATGTTAGGTCTAGGTTAGGTCTGGGATTTTCACTCATCAGACTCATACATTCGCATTCTTCACATACTTGTTGAACGGATCCTGGGTTTTTTCTGGGTTGGATCACATAGTAATGTGGGACCACACTGAAACAGTCAATAAAACCTGGTTTCGATCAATATTTTAGAGAATAATTCATGTTAGGTCTAGGTTAGGTCTGGGATTTGCTCTCATCAGGCTCATACTTTCGCATTCTTCACATACTTGTTGAACGGATCCTGGGTTTTTTCTGGTTTGGAACCCGTAGTAATGTGGGACCACACTGAAACAATAAATTAAACCTGGTCTTGATAAATATTTTAGAGGATAACGCATGTTAGGTCTGGGTTAGGTCTAGGATTTCCCCTCATCAGGCTCATACTTTCGCATATTTCTCATACTTCATGGCTAGATCCTGGGCTGTTTCTGGATTGTATCACGTAGTAATGTGGTACCACGCTGAAACAGTCAATTAAACCTGGTTTGCATCAATATTTTAGAGGATAACGCATGTTAGGTCTAGGTTAGGTCTGGGATTTTCACTCATCAGACTCATACATTCGCATTCTTCACATACTTGTTGAACGGATCCTGGGTTTTTTCTGGGTTGGATCACATAGTAATGTGGGACCACACTGAAACAGTCAATAAAACCTGGTTTCGATCAATATTTTAGAGAATAATTCATGTTAGGTCTAGGTTAGGTCTGGGATTTGCTCTCATCAGGCTCATACTTTCGCATTCTTCACATACTTGTTGAACGGATCCTGGGTTTTTTCTGGTTTGGAACCCGTAGTAATGTGGGACCACACTGAAACAATAAATTAAACCTGGTCTTGATAAATATTTTAGAGGATAACGCATGTTAGGTCTGGGTTAGGTCTAGGATTTCCCCTCATCAGGCTCATACTTTCGCATATTTCTCATACTTCATGGCTAGATCCTGGGCTGTTTCTGGATTGTATCACGTAGTAATGTGGTACCACGCTGAAACAGTCAATTAAACCTTGTTTCGATCAATATTTTAGAGGATAACGCAAGTTAGGTCTAGGATAGGTCTAGGATTTGCCCTCATCAGGCTCTTACTCTCGCATATTCCTCATACTTCATGGCTATATCCTGGGCTATTTCTGGATTGGATCACGTAGTAAAGTGGTACCACACTGAAACATTCAATGAAACCTTGTCTGGATAAATATTTTAGAGGATAACGCATCGTAGGTCTGGGTTAGGTCTAAGATTTGCCCTCATCAGGCTCACAGTTTTGCGTTTTTCACATACTTGTTGAACAGATTCTGGGTTTTTTCTGGTTTGGATCACGTAGTAATGTGGTACCACATTGTAACAGTCAATTAAACCTGGTTTCGATCAATATTTTAGAGAATAATTCATGTTAGGTCTAGGTTAGGTCTGGGAATTGCTCTCATCAGGCACATTCATTCGCATATTTCTCATACTTGATGGCTAGATCCTGGACTTTCTGGATTGCATCACGTAGTAATGTAGTACCACACTGAAACAGTCAATGAAACCTGGTTTCCATCACTATTTTAGAGGACAACGCAAGTTAGGTCTAGCTAAGGCCTGAGATTTTCACTGATCAGACTCATACTTTCGCATTCTTCACATACTTGTTGAACGGATCCTGGGTTTTTTCTGGTTTGGATCACGTAGTAATGTGGTACCACACTGAAACAGTCAATTAAACCTGGTTTCGATCAATATTTTAGAGAATAATTCATGTTAGGTCTAGGTTAGGTCTGGGATTTGCTCTCATCAGGCTCATTCTTTCGCATATTTCTCATACTTGATGGCTAGATCCTGGGCTTTTTCTGGATTGCATCACGTAGTAATGAAGTACAACACTGAAACAGTCAATTAAACCTGGTTACCATCAATATCTTAGAGGACAACGCAAGTTAGGTCTGGGATATGTCTGGGATTTGCCCTCATCAGGCTCATACTTTCACGTTATTCACATACTTGTTGAACAGATCCTGGGTTTTTTCTGGTTTGGATCACGTAGTAGTGTGGTACCACACTGAAACAGTCCATTAAACCTGGTTTGGATCAATATTTTAGAGGATAACGCATGTTAGGTCTAGGTTAGGTCTGGGATTTTCACTCATCAGACTCATACATTCGCATTCTTCACATACTTGTTGAACGGATCCTGGGTTTTTTCTGGGTTGGATCACATAGTAATGTGGTACCACACTGAAACAGTCGATTAAACCAGGTTTCGATCAATATTTTAGAGGATAACGCATGTTAGGTCTAGGTTAGGCCTGGGATTTTCACTCATCAGACTCATACTTTCGCATTCTTCACATACTTGTTGAACGGAGCCTGGGTTTTTTCTGGTTTGGATCACGTAGTAATGTGGGACCACACTGAAACAGTCAATAAAACCTGGTTTCGATCAATATTTTAGAGAATAATTCATGTTAGGTCTAGGTTAGGTCTGGGATTTGCTCTCATCAGGCTCATACTTTCGCCTTCTTCACATACTTGTTGAACGGATCCTGGGTTTTTTCTGGTTTGGAACCCGTAGTAATGTGGGACCACACTGAAACAATAAATTAAACCTGGTCTCGATAAATATTTTAGAGGATAACGCATGTTAGGTCTGGGTTAGGTCTAGGATTTCCCCTCATCAGGCTCATACTTTCGCATATTTCTCATTCTTCATGGCTAGATCCTGGGCTGTTTCTGGATTGTATCACGTAGTAATGTGGTACCACAACTAAAACAGTCAATTAAACCTGGTTTCGATCACTATTTTAGAGGATAACGCAAGTTAGGTCTGGGATAGGTCTGGGATTAGCCCTCATCAGACTCATACTTTCGCATTCTTCACATACTTGTTGACCTGATCGAGGGTTTTTTCTGCTTTGGATCACGTAGTAAAGTGGTACCACACTAAAACAGTCAATGAAACCTGGTTTCGATCAATATTTTAGAGGTTAACGAAAGTTATGTCAAGTTTAGGTCTGGGATTTGCCCTAATAAGACTCATACTTTCGCATACTTCACATACTTGTTTAACAGATCCTGGGTTTTTCTGGTTTGGGTCACGTAGTAATGTGGTACCACACTGAAACAATCGATTAAACCAGGTTTCGATCAATATTTTTGAGGATAACGCATGTTAGGACTGGGTTAGGCCTGGGATTTTCACTCATCAGACACATACTTTCGCATTCTTCACATACTTGTTGAACGGATCCTGGGTTTTTTCTGGTTTGGATCACGTAGTAATGTGGGTCCACACTGAAACAGTCAATTAAACCTGGTTTCGATCAATATTTTAGAGAATAATCCATGTTAGGTCTAGGTTAGGTCTGGGATTTGCACTAATCAGGCTCATTCTTTCGCATATTTCTCATACTTGATGGCTAGATCCTGGGCTTTTTCTGGATTGCATTACGTAGTAATGAAGTACAACACTGAAACAGTCAATTAAACCTGGTTTCCATCAATACCTTAGAGGACAACGCAAGTTAGGTCTGGGATAAGTCTGGGATATGCCCTCTTCAGGCACATACTTTTGCGTTATTCACATACTTGTTGAACAGATCCTGGGTTTTTTCTGGTTTGGATCACGTAGTAAAGTGGTACCACACTGAAACATTCAATGAAACCTTGTCTGGATAAATATTTTAGAGGATAACGCATCGTAGGTCTGGGTTAGGTCTAAGATTTGCCCTCATCAGGGTCACAGTTTCGCGTTTTTCACATACTTGTTGAACAGATCCTGGGTTTTTTCTGGTTTGGATCACGTAGTAATGTGGTACCACATTGTAACAGTCAATTAAACCTGGTTTCGATCAAAATTTTAGAGGATAACGCAAGTTAGGTCTGGGATAGGTCTGGGATTTGACCTCATCAGACTCATACTTTCACACACTTCACATACTCCATGAACAGATCCTGGGTTATTTTCTGGGTTGGATCACATAGTAATGTGGTACCACACTGAAACAGTCGAACAATCCAGGTTTCGATCAATATTTTAGAGGATAACGCATGTTAGGTCTAGGTTAGGCCTGGGATTTTCACTCTTCAGACTCATACTTTCGCATTCTTCAGATACTTGTTGAACGGAGCCTGGGTTCTTTCTGGTTTGGATCACGTAGTAATGTGGGACCACACTGAAACAGTCAATAAAACCTGGTTTCGATCAATATATTAGAGAATAATTCATGTTAGGTCTAGGTTAGGTCTGGGATTTGCTCTCATCAGGCTCATACTTTCGCATTCTTCACATACTTGTTGAACGGATCCTGGGTTTTTTCTGGTTTGGAACCCGTAGTAATGTGGGACCACACTGAAACAATAAATTAAACCTGGTCTTGATAAATATTTTAGAGGATAACGCATGTTAGGTCTGGGTTAGGTCTAGGATTTCCCCTCATCAGGCTCTTACTTTCGCATATTTCTCATACTTCATGGCTAGATCCTGGGCTATTTCTGGATTGGATCACGTAGTAAAGTGGTACCACACTGAAACATTCAATGAAACCTTGTCTGGATAAATATTTTAGAGGATAACGCATCGTAGGTCTGGGTTAGGTCTAAGATTTGCCCTCATCAGGCTCACAGTTTCGCGTTTTTCACATACTTGTTGAACAGATCCAGGGTTTTTTCTGGTTTGGATCACGTAGTAATGTGGTACCACCCTGTAACAGTCAATTAAACCTGGTTTCGATCAATATTTTAGAGAATAATTCATGTTAGGTATAGGTTAGGTCTGGGACTTGCTCTCAACAGGCTCATTCTTTCGCATATTTCTCATACTTGATGGCTAGATCCTGGGCTTTTTCTGGATTGCATCACGTAGTAATGTAGTACCACACTGAAACAGTCAATGAAACCTGGTTTCCATCACTATTTTAGAGGACAACGCAAGTTAGGTCTAGCTAAGGCCTGAGATTTTCACTGATCAGACTCATACTTTCGCATTCTTCACATACTTGTTGAACGGATCCTGGGTTTTTTCTGGTTTGGATCACGTAGTAATGTGGTACCACACTGAAACAGTCAATTAAACCTGGTTTCGATCAATATTTTAGAGAATAATTCATGTTAGGTCTAGGTTAGGTCTGGGATTTGCTCTCATCAGGCTCATTCTTTGGAATATTTCTCATACTTGATGGCTAGATCCTGGGCTTTTTCTGGATTGCATCACGTAGTAATGAAGTACAACACTGAAACAGTCAATTAAACCTGGTTTCCATCAATATCTTAGAGGACAACGCAAGTTAGGTCTGGGATATGTCTGGGATTTGCCCTCATCAGGCTCATACTTTCACGTTTTTCACATACTTGTTGAACAGATCCTGGGATTTTTCTGGTTTGGATCACGTAGTAGTGTGGTACCACACTGAAACAGTCCATTAAACCTGGTTTGGATCAATATTTTAGAGGATAACGCATGTTAGGTCTAGGTTAGGTCTGGGATTTTCACTCATCAGACTCATACATTCGCATTCTTCACATACTTGTTGAACGGATCCTGGGTTTTTTCTGGGTTGGATCACATAGTAATGTGGTACCACACTGAAACAGTCGATTAAACCAGGTTTCGATCAATATTTTAGAGGATAACGCATGTTAGGTCTAGGCTAGGCCTGGGATTTTCACTCATCAGACTCATACTTTCGCATTCTTCACATACTTGTTGAACGGAGCCTGGGTTTTTTCTGGTTTGGTTCACGTAGTAATGTGGGACCACACTGAAACAGTCAATAAAACCTGGTTTCGATCAATATTTTAGAGAATAATCCATGTTAGGTCTAGGTTAGGTCTGGGATTTGCTCTCATCAGACTCATACATTCGCATTCTTCACATACTTGTTGAACGGATCCTGGGTTTTTTCTGGTTTGGATCACGTAGTAGTGTGGTACCACACTGAAACAGTCCATTAAACCTGGTTTCCACCAATATCTTAGAGGACAACGCAAGTTAGGTCTGGGATATGTCTGGGATTTGCCCTCATCAGGCTCATACTTTCGCGTTTTTCACATACTTGTTAAACAGATCCTGGGTTTTTTCAGGTTTGGATCACGTTGTAGTGTGGTACCACACTGAAACAGTCCATTAAACCTGGTTTGGATCAATATTTTAGAGGATAACGCATGTTAGGTCTAGGTTAGGTCTGGGATTTTCACTCATCAGACTCATACATTCGCATTCTTCACATACTTGTTGAACGGATCCTGGGTTTTTTCTGGGTTGGATCACATAGTAATGTGGTACCACACTGAAACAGTCGATTAAACCAGGTTTCGATCAATATTTTAGAGGATAACGCATGTTAGGTCTAGGTTAGGCCTGGGATTTTCACTCATCAGACTCATACTTTCGCATTCTTCACATACTTGTTGAACGGAGCCTGGGTTTTTTCTGGTTTGGATCACGTAGTAATGTGGGACCACACTGAAACAGTCAATAAAACCTGGTTTCGATCAATATTTTAGAAAATAATTCATGTTAGGTCTAGGTTAGGCCTGGGATTTGCTCTCATCAGGCTCATACTTTCGCATATTTCTCATACTTCATGGCTAGACCCTGGGCTATTTCTGGATTTGATCACGTAGTAAAGTGGTACCACACTGAAACATTCAATGAAACCTTGTCTGGATAAATATTTTAGAGGATAACGCATCGTAGGTCTGGGTTAGGTCTAAGATTTGCCCTCATCAGGCTCACAGTTTCGCGTTTTTCACATACTTGTTGAACAGATCCTGGGTTTTTTCTGGTCGGATCACGTAGTAATGTCGTACCACATTGAAACAGTCAATTAAACCTGGTTTCGATCAATATTTTAGAGAATAATTCATGTTAGGTCTAGGCTAGGTCTGGGATTTGCTCTCATCAGGCTCATTCTTTGGAATATTTCTCATACTTGATGGCTAGATCCTGGGCTTTTTCTGGATTGCATCACGTAGTAATGAAGTACAACACTGAAACAGTCAATTAAACCTGGTTTCCATCAATATCTTAGAGGACAACGCAAGTTAGGTCTGGGATATGTCTGGGATTTGCCCTCATCAGGCTCATACTTTCACGTTTTTCACATACTTGTTGAACAGATCCTGGGATTTTTCTGGTTTGGATCACGTAGTAGTGTGGTACCACACTGAAACAGTCCATTAAACCTGGTTTGGATCAATATTTTAGAGGATAACGCATGTTAGGTCTAGGTTAGGTCTGGGATTTTCACTCATCAGACTCATACATTCGCATTCTTCACATACTTGTTGAACGGATCCTGGGTTTTTTCTGGGTTGGATCACATAGTAATGTGGTACCACACTGAAACAGTCGATTAAACCAGGTTTCGATCAATATTTTAGAGGATAACGCATGTTAGGTCTAGGCTAGGCCTGGGATTTTCACTCATCAGACTCATACTTTCGCATTCTTCACATACTTGTTGAACGGAGCCTGGGTTTTTTCTGGTTTGGTTCACGTAGTAATGTGGGACCACACTGAAACAGTCAATAAAACCTGGTTTCGATCAATATTTTAGAGAATAATCCATGTTAGGTCTAGGTTAGGTCTGGGATTTGCTCTCATCAGACTCATACATTCGCATTCTTCACATACTTGTTGAACGGATCCTGGGTTTTTTCTGGTTTGGATCACGTAGTAGTGTGGTACCACACTGAAACAGTCCATTAAACCTGGTTTCCACCAATATCTTAGAGGACAACGCAAGTTAGGTCTGGGATGTCTCGCTGCCGGGCGTGGTGCGCGCCATGCTCGGCAGCGAGGAGAAGTGGAGGGCCGTGGCCTCCTTCTGCGAGAACGTAATGTTGCAGAAGGAGGCCGCGGGGAGGGAGCGCGAGCTTCAGCGGCGCGCTGAGGCTCGCGCTCGTGCGGTGGCCCGAGGTCGTCGCCCGGTCGCGAGGCGTCGCGGGCGGCCGCCTCGGCGTGGCGGATGACCTAGGCTGGGAGGGGGGTCCTGAGGGGACCCTCCTCCCGCCAGGCGGCGCCGGGTCGGACCGGTTGGGGGTAGGAGTGCCTCCCCCTCCCGGTCCGACGCAAGGGGAGGCACCCTCGGCGGTCTGGTGCGGCCATAAACGCCCGGCCGCCGAGGGGTGGAAACGGGGTCGCGGGCGGTTGCGAGTTGGGGCTCGCAGCCGCCACTAAACGCGGCCCCGGGACGGATAGCGGCGGGATGGAGTGGCCCCGTCCCGCCGCTATGAGGCAGTGTGTCTACTGGGGGGACCGATTGTCCCCCCGGGGGATGGGCGCGAAAGCGCGGGCACGGGGAGGATACCGGAAGAATGCTTCGAGCGATTCCCGGTATCCTCCCAAAGCGTGCCGAAGGGTCACCGTGGGGTTTTTAGTGGGTAGGTCCCGCGCCTGTCGTTGTACGGGCGCGGGAAATCCCACACACCCCTCCCACCTCTCCCCAAGGAGGTGGGAGGGAGTCTTTCGAAGATTTTCCCCACGACAAAAAAAAAAAAAAAAAAAAAAAAAAAAAAAAAAAAAAAAAGTTAGGTCTGGGATATGTCTGGGATTTGCCCTCATCAGGCTCATACTTTCGCGTTTTTCACATACTTGTTAAACAGATCCTGGGTTTTTTCAGGTTTGGATCACGTTGTAGTGTGGTACCACACTGAAACAGTCCATTAAACCTGGTTTGGATCAATATTTTAGAGGATAACGCATGTTAGGTCTAGGTTAGGTCTGGGATTTTCACTCATCAGACTCATACATTCGCATTCTTCACATACTTGTTGAACGGATCCTGGGTTTTTTCTGGGTTGGATCACATAGTAATGTGGTACCACACTGAAACAGTCGATTAAACCAGGTTTCGATCAATATTTTAGAGGATAACGCATGTTAGGTCTAGGTTAGGCCTGGGATTTTCACTCATCAGACTCATACTTTCGCATTCTTCACATACTTGTTGAACGGAGCCTGGGTTTTTTCTGGTTTGGATCACGTAGTAATGTGGGACCACACTGAAACAGTCAATAAAACCTGGTTTCGATCAATATTTTAGAAAATAATTCATGTTAGGTCTAGGTTAGGCCTGGGATTTGCTCTCATCAGGCTCATACTTTCGCATATTTCTCATACTTCATGGCTAGACCCTGGGCTATTTCTGGATTTGATCACGTAGTAAAGTGGTACCACACTGAAACATTCAATGAAACCTTGTCTGGATAAATATTTTAGAGGATAACGCATCGTAGGTCTGGGTTAGGTCTAAGATTTGCCCTCATCAGGCTCACAGTTTCGCGTTTTTCACATAC
Organism: Colletes latitarsis; assembly: GCF_051014445.1. Lineage (NCBI taxonomy): Eukaryota > Metazoa > Arthropoda > Insecta > Hymenoptera > Colletidae > Colletes > Colletes latitarsis. Next base: position 6,024,649 of record NW_027488373.1, on the reverse strand, counting down.
TTGTTGAACAGATCCTGGGTTTTTTCTGGTCGGATCACGTAGTAATGTCGTACCACATTGAAACAGTCAATTAAACCTGGTTTCGATCAATATTTTAGAGAATAATTCATGTTAGGTCTAGGCTAGGTCTGGGATTTGCTCTCATCAGGCTCATTCTTTCGCATATTTCTCATACTTGATGGCTAGATCCTGGGCTTTTTCAGGATTGCATCACGTAGTAATGAAGTACAACACTGAAACAGTCAATTAAACCTGGTTTCCACCAATATCTTAGAGGACAACGCAAGTTAGGTCCGGGATATGTCTGGGATTTGCCCTCATCAGGCTCATACTTTCGCGTTTTTCACATACTTGTTAAACAGATCCTGGGTTTTTTCAGGTTTGGATCACGTTGTAGTGTGGTACCACACTGAAACAGTCCATTAAACCTGGTTTGGATCAATATTCTAGAGGATAACGCATGTTAGGTCTAGGTTAGCCCTGGGATTTTCACTCATCAGACTCATACTTTCGCATTCTTCACATACTTGCTGACCTGATCGAGGGTTTTTTCTGCTTTGGATCACGTAGTAAAGTGGTACCACAACTAAAACAGTCAATTAAACCTGGTTTCGATCACTATTTTAGAGGATAACGCAAGTTAGGTCTGGGATAGGTCTGGGATTAGCCCTCATCAGACTCATACTTTCGCACACTTCACATACTCGTTGACAAGATCCTGGGTTTTTTTCTGGTTTGGATCACGTAGTAATGTGGTACCACACTGAAACAGTCGATTAAGCCTGGTTTCGATTAATATTTTTGAGGATAACGCATGTTAGGTCTGGGATAGGTCTGGGATTTGCCCTCATCAGGCTCATACTTTCGCAGTTTTAACATGCATGTTGACCTGATCGAGGGTTTTTTCTGCTTTGGATCAGGTAGTAAAGTGGTACCACACTAAAACAGTCCATTAAACCTGGTTTGGATCAATATTTTAGAGGATAACGCATGTTAGGTCTAGGTTAGGTCTGGGATTTTCACTCATCAGACTCATACTTTCGGATTCTTCACATACTTGTTGAACAGATCCTGGGTTTTTTCCGGTTTGGGTCACGTAGTAGTGTGGTACCACACTGAAACAGTCGATTAAACCTGGTTTCGATCAATATTTTTGTGGATAACGCATGTTAGGTCTAGGTTAGGCCGGGGATTTTCACTCATCAGACTCATACTTTCGCATTCTTCACATACTTGTTGGACGGATCCTGGGTTTTTTCTGGTTTGGATCACGTAGTAATGTGGGTCCACACTGAAACAGTCAATTTAACCTGGTTTCGATCAATATTTTAGAGAATAATTCATGTTAGGTCAAGGTTAGGTCTGGGATTTGCTCTCATCAGGCTCATTCTTTCGCATATTTCTCGTACTTGATGGCTAGATCCTGGGCTTTTTCTGGATTGCGTCACGTAGTAATGTGGGACCACACTGAAACAATCAACTAAACCTGGTCTTGATAAATATTTTAGAGGACAACGCATGTTAGGTCTAGGTTAGGCCTGGGATTTGCCCTCATCAGGGTCATACTTTCGCAGTTTTAACATGCATGTTGACCTGATCGAGGGTTTTTTCTGCTTTGGATCACGTAGTAAAGTGGTACCACAACTAAAACAGTCAATTAAACCGGGTTCGGTCACTATTTTAGAGGATAACGCAAGTTAGGTCTGGGATAGGTCTGGGATTAGCCCTCATCAGACTCATACTTTCGCACACTTCACATACTCGTTGACAAGATCCTGGGTTTTTTCCTGGTTTGGATCACGTAGTAATGTGGTACCACACTGAAACAGTCGATTAAGCCTGGTTTCGATTAATATTTTTGAGGATAATGCATGTTAGGTCTGGGATAGGTCTGGGATTTGCCCTCATCAGACTCATACTTTCGCACACTTCACATACTTGTTGAACAGATCCTGGGTTTTTTCTGCTTTGGATCACGTAGTAAAGTGGTACCACAACTAAAACAGTCGATTAAACCAGGTTTCGATCAATATTTTAGAGGATAACGCTTGTTAGGTCTAGGTTAGCCCTGGGATTTTCACTCATCAGACTCATACTTTCGCATTCTTCACATACTTGTTGAACTGATACAGGGTTTTTTCTGGTTTGGATCACATAGTAATGTGGTACCACACTGAAACAGCCAAATAAACCTGGTTTCCATCAATATTTTAGAGGACAACGCATGTTAGGTCTAGGTTAGGCCGAGGATTTTCACTCATCAGACTCATACTTTCGCATTCTCCACATACTTGTTAAACGGATCCTGGGTTTTTACTGGTTTGGATCACGTAGTAATGTGGTACCACACTGAAACAGTCGATTAAACCTGGTTTCGATCAATATTTTTGAGGATAACGCATGTTAGGTCTAGGTTAGGCCGAGGATTTTCACTCATCAAACACATACTTTCGCATTCTCCACATACTTGTTGAACGGATCCTGGGTTTTTACTGGTTTGGATCACGTAGTAATGTGGTACCACACTGAAACATTCAATTAAACCTGGTCTTGATAAATATTTTAGAGGATAACGCATGTTAGGTTTGGGTTAGGTCTAGGATTTGCCCTCATCAGGCTCATACTTTCGCATATTTCTCATACTTCATGGCTAGATCCTGGGCTGTTTCTGGATTGTGTCACGTAGTAATGTGGGACCACACTGAAACAGTCGATTAAACCAGGTTTCTATCAATATTTTTGAGGATAACGCAAGTTAGGTCTGGGATTTGCCCTCATGAGGCTCATACTTTCGCGTTTTTCACATACTTGTTGAACAGATCCTGGGTTTTTTCCGGTTTGGGTCACGTAGTAGTGTGGTACCACACTGAAACAGTCGATTAAACCAGCTTTCGATCAATATCTTAGAGGATAACGCAACTTTGGTCTGGGATAGGTATGGGATTTGCCCTCATCAGGCTCATACTTACACGTTTTTCACATACTTGTTGAACAGATTCTGGTTTTTTTCTGGTTTGGGTCACGTAGTAATGTGGTATCACACTGAAACAGTCAATTAAACCAGGTTTCGATCAATAATTTTGAGGATAACGCATGTTAGGTCTAGGTTAGGCCTGGGATTTTCACTCATCAGACTCATACTTTCGCATCCTTCACATACTTGTTGAACAGATCCTGGGTTTTTTCTGGTTTGGATCACGTAGTAATGTGGGGTCACACTGAAACAATCAATTAAACCTGGTCATGATAAATATTTTAGAGGATAACGCATGTTAGGTCTGGGTTAGGTCTAGGATTTGCCCTCGTCAGGCTCATACTTTCGCATTCTTCCCATACTTGTTAAACGGATCCTGGGTTTTTTCTGGTTTGGATCACGTAGTAATGTGGGACCACACTGAAACAATCAATTAAACCTAGTCATGATAAACATTTTAGAGTATGACGCATGTTAGATCTGGGTTAGGTCTAGGATTTGCCCCCGTCAGGCTCATACTTTCGCATATTTCTCATACTTCATGGCTAGATCCTGGGCTATTTCTGGATTGGATCACGTAGTAATGTGGGACCACACTGAAACAGTCAATTAAACCTGATTTCGACCAATATTTTAGAGAGTAATTCATGTTAGGTCTAGGTTAGGTCTGGGATTTGCTCTCATCAGGCTCATTCTTTCGCATATCTCTCATACTTGATGGCTAGATCCTGGGCTTTTTCTGAATTGCATCGCGTAGTAATGAAGTACAACACTGGAACAGTTAACTAAACCTGGTTTACATCAATATCTTAGAGTACAACGCAAGTTAGGTCTGGGATACGTCTGGGATTTGCCCTCATGAGGCTCATACTTTCGCGTTTTTCACATACTTGTTGAACAGACCCTGGGTTTTTTCCGGTTTGGATCACGTAGTAGTGTGGTACCACACTGAAACAGTCGATTAAACCTGGTTTCGATCAATATTTTTGTGGATAACGCATGTTAGGTCTAGGTTAGGCCGGGGATTTTCACTCATCAGACTCATACTTTCGCATTCTTCACATACTTGTTGGACGGATCCTGGGTTTTTTCTGGTTTGGATCACGTAGTAATGTGGGTCCACACTGAAACAGTCAATTAAACCTGGTTTCGATCAATATTTTAGAGAATAATTCATGTTAGGTCAAGGTTAGGTCTGGGATTTGCTCTCATCAGGCTCATTCTTTCGCATATTTCTCATACTTGATGGCTAGATCCTGGGCTTTTTCTGGATTGCATCACGTAGTAATGTGGGACCACACTGAAACAATCAACTAAACCTGGTCTTGATAAATATTTTAGAGGACAACGCATGTTAGGTCTAGGTTAGGCCTGGGATTTGCCCTCATCAGGGTCATACTTTCGCAGTTTTAACATGCATGTTGACCTGATCGAGGGTTTTTTGTGCTTTGGATGACGTAGTAAAGTGGTACCACAACTAAAACAGTCAATTAAGCCTGGTTTCGATCACTATTTTAGAGGATAACGCAAGTTAGGTCTGGGATAGGTCTGGGATTAGCCCTCATCAGACTCATACTTTCGCACACTTCACATACTCGTTGACAAGATCCTGGGTTTTTTTCTGCTTTGGATCACGTAGTAAAGTGGTACCACAACTAAAACAGTCGATTAAACCAGGTTTCGATCAATATTTTAGAGGATAACGCTTGTTAGGTCTAGGTTAGCCCTGGGATTTTCACTCATCAGACTCATACTTTCGCATTCTTCACATACTTGTTGAACGGATCCTGGGTTTTTACTGGTTTGGATCACGTAGTAATGTGGTACCACGCTGAAACAGTCAATTAAAACTGGTTTCGATCAATATCTTAGAGGATAACGCATGTCAGGCCTGGGTTAGGTCTAGGATTTGCCCTCATCAGGCTCATACTTTCGCATATTTCTCATACTTCATGGCTGGATCCTGGGCTCTTTCTGGATTGGATCACGTAGTAATGTGGTACGACACTGAAGCAGTCAATTAAACCTGGTTGTGATCAATATTTTAGAGAACAATTCATGTTAGGTCTAGGTTAGGTCTGGGATTTGCTCTCATCAGGCTCATTCTTTCGCATATTTCTCATACTTGATGGCTAGATCCTGGGCTTTTTCTGGATTGCATCACGTAGTAATGAAGTACAACACTGAAACAGTCAATTAAACCTGGTTTCCATCAATATTTTAGAGGACAACGCATGTTAGGTCTAGGTTAGGCCTGGGATTTGCCCTCATCAGGGTCATACTTTCGCAGTTTTAACATACATGTTGACCTGATCGAGGGTTTTTTCTGCTTTGGATCACGTAGTAAAGTGGTACCACACTGAAACAGTCCATTAAACCTGGTTTGGATCAATATTTTAGAGGATAACGCATGTTAGGTCTAGGTTAGCCCTGGGAGTTTCACTCATCAGACTCATACTTTCGCATTCTTCACATACTTGTTGAACAGATCCTGGGTTTTTTATGGTTTGGTTCACGTAGTAATGTGGTACCACACTGAAACATTCAATTAAACCTGGTCTTGATTAATATTTTAGAGGATAACGCATGTTAGGTCTGGGATAGGTCTGGGATTCGCCCTCATCAGGCTCATACTTTCGCATATTTCTCATACTTGATGCCTAGATCCTGGGTTTTTTTCCGGTTTGGGTCACGTAGTAGTGTGGTACCACACTGAAACAGTCGATTAAACCTGGTTTCGAACAATATTTTTTAGGATAACGCATGTTAGGTCTAGGTAAGGCCGGGGATTTTCCCTCATCAGGCTCATACTTTCGCATTCTTCACATACTTGTTGAACGGATCCTGGGTTTTTACTGGTTTGGATCACGTAGTAATGTGGTACCACGCTGAAACAGTCAATTAAAACTGGTTTCGATCAATATTTTAGAGGATAACGCATGTTAGGCCTGGGTTAGGTCTCGGATTTGCCCTCATCAGGCTCATACTTTCGCATATTTCTCATACTTCATGGCTGGATCCTGGGCTCTTTCTGGATTGGATCACGTAGTAATGTGGTACCACACTGAAGCAGTCAATTAAACCTGGTTGTGATCAATATTTTAGAGAACAATTCATGTTAGGTCTAGGTTAGGTCTGGGATTTGCTCTCATCAGGCTCATTCTTTCGCATATTTCTCATACTTGATGGCTAGATCCTGGGCATTTTCTGGATTGCATCACGTAGTAATGAAGTACAACACTGAAACTGTCAATTAAACCTGGTTTCCATCAATATCTTAGAGGACAACGCAAGTTAGGTCTGGGATAGGTCTGGGATTTGCCCTCATCAGACTGATACTTTCGCACACTTCACATACTCGTTGAACAGATCCTGGGTTATTTTCTGGTTTGGATCACATAGTAATGTGGTACCACACTGAAACAGTCGATTAAACCAGGTTTCGATCAATATTTTTGAGAATAACGCATGTTAGGCCTAGGTGAGGCCTGGGATTTGCCCTCATCAGGGTCATACTTTCGCAGTTTTGACATGCATGTTGCCCTGATCGTGTGTTTCTTCTGTTTTGGATCACGTAGTAAAGTGGTACCACAACTAAAACAGTCACTTAAACCTGGTTTCGATCACTATTTTAGAGGATAACGCAAGTTAGGTCTGGGATAGGTCTGGGATTAGCCCTCATCAGACTCATACTTTCGCACACTTCACATACTCGTTGACAAGATCCTGGGTTTTTTTCTGGTTTGGACCACGTAGTAATGTGGTACCACACTGAAACAGTCGATTAAACCTGGTTTCGATTAGTATTTCTGAGGATAACGCATGTTAGGTCTGAGATAGGTCTTGGATTTGCCCTCATCAAGCTCATACTTTTGCAGTTTTAACATGCATGTTGACCTGATCGAGGGTTTTTTCTGCTTTGGATCACGTAGTAAAGTGGTACCACACTAAAACAGTCAATTAAACCTGGTTTCGATCAATATTTTAGAGGATAACGCATGTCAGGTCTGGGTTAGGTCTAGGATTTGCCCTCGTCAGACGCATACTTTCGCATATTTCTCATACTTCATGGCTAGATCCCGGGCTATTTCTGGATTGGATCACGTAGTAATGTGGTACCACACTGAAACAGTCAATTAAACCTGGTTTCGATCAATATTTTAGAGGATAACGCAAGTTAGGTCTGGGATAGGTCTGGGATTTGCCCTCATCAGGCTCATACTTTCGCGTTTTTCACATACTTGTTGATCAGATCCTGGGTTTTTACTGGTTTGGATCACGTAGTAGTGTGGTACCACACTGAAACATTCAATTAAACCTGGCCTTGATAAATATTTTAGAGGATAACGCAAGTTAGGTCTGGGATAGGTCTGGGAATCGCCCTCATCAGGCTCATACTTCCGCATATTTCTCATACTTGATGGCTAGATCCTGGGCATTTTCTGGATTGCATCACGTAGTAATCAAGTACAACACTGAAACAGTCAATTAAACCTGGTTTCCATCAATATCTTAGAGGACAACGCAAGTTAGGTCTGGGATAGGTCTGGGATTTGCCCTCATCAGACTCATACTTTCGCACACTTCACATACTCGTTGAACAGATCCTGGGTTATTTTCTGGTTTGGATCACATAGTAATGTGGTACCACACTGAAACAGTCGATTAAACCAGGTTTCGATCAATATTTTAGAGGACAACGCATGTTAGGTCTAGGTTAGGCCTGGGATTTGCCCTCATCAGGGTCATACTTTCGCAGTTTTAACATACATGTTGACCTGATCGAGGGTTTTTTCTGCTTTGGATCACGTAGTAAAGTGGTACCACACTGAAACAGTCCATTAAACCTGGTTTGGATCAATATTTTAGAGGATAACGCATGTTAGGTCTAGGTTAGCCCTGGGATTTTCACTCATCAGACTCATACTTTCGCATTCTTCACATACTTGTTGAACAGATCCTGGGTTTTTTATGGTTTGGTTCACGTAGTAATGTGGTACCACACTGAAACATTCAATTAAACCTGGTCTTGATTAATATTTTAGAGGATAAGGCATGTTAGGTCTGGGATAGGTCTGGGATTCGCCCTCATCAGGCTCATACTTTCGCACACTTCACATACTCGTTGAACAGATCCTGGGTTTTTTCCGGTTTGGGTCACGTAGTAGTGTGGTACCACACTGAAACAGTCGATTAAACCTGGTTTCGAACAATATTTTTTAGGATAACGCATGTTAGGTCTAGGTTAGGCCGGGGATTTTCCCTCATCAGGCTCATACTTTCGCATTCTTCACATACTTGTTGAACGGATCCTGGGTTTTTACTGGTTTGGATCACGTAGTAATGTGGTACCACGCTGAAACAGTCAATTAAAACTGGTTTCGATCAATATTTTAGAGGATAACGCATGTTAGGCCTGGGTTAGGTCTCGGATTTGCCCTCATCAGGCTCATACTTTCGCATATTTCTCATACTTCATGGCTGGATCCTGGGCTCTTTCTGGATTGGATCACGTAGTAATGTGGTACCACACTGAAGCAGTCAATTAAACCTGGTTGTGATCAATATTTTAGAGAACAATTCATGTTAGGTCTAGGTTAGGTCTGGGATTTGCTCTCATCAGGCTCATTCTTTCGCATACTTCTCATACTTGATGGCTAGATCCTGGGCATTTTCTGGATTGCATCACGTAGTAATGAAGTACAACACTGAAACAGTCAATTAAACCTGGTTTCCATCAATATCTTAGAGGACAACGCAAGTTAGGTCTGGGATAGGTCTGGGATTTGCCCTCATCAGACTCATACTTTCGCACACTTCACATACTCGCTGAACAGATCCTGGGTTATTTTCTGGTTTGGATCACATAGTAATGTGGTACCACACTGAAACAGTCGATTAAACCAGGTTTCGATCAATATTTTTGAGGATAACGCATGTTAGGCATAGGTGAGGCCTGGCATTTGCCCTCATCAGGGTCATACTTTCGCAGTTTTGACATGCATGTTGCCCTGATCGTGTGTTTCTTCTGTTTTGGATCACGTAGTAAAGTGGTACCACAACTAAAACAGTCACTTAAACCTGGTTTCGATCACTATTTTAGAGGATAACGCAAGTTAGGTCTGGGATAGGTCTGGGATTAGCCCTCATCAGACTCATACTTTCGCACACTTCACATACTCGTTGACAAGATCCTGGGTTTTTTTCTGGTTTGGACCACGTAGTAATGTGGTACCACACTGAAACAGTCAATTAAACCTGGTTTCGATCAATATTTTACAGGATAACGCATGTCAGGTCTGGGTTAGGTCTAGGATTTGCCCTCGTCAGACGCATACTTTCGCATATTTCTCATACTTCATGGCTAGATCCCGGGCTATTTCTGGATTGGATCACGTAGTAATGTGGTACCACACTGAAACAGTCAATTAAACCTGGTGTCGATCAATATTTTAGAGGATAACGCAAGTTAGGTCTGGGATAGGTCTGGGATTTGCCCTCATCAGGCTCATACTTTCGCGTTTTTCACATACTTGTTGATCAGATCCTGGGTTTTTACTGGTTTGGATCACGTAGTAGTGTGGTACCACACTGAAACATTCAATTAAACCTGGCCTTGATAAATATTTTAGAGGATAACGCAAGTTAGGTCTGGGATAGGTCTGGGAATCGCCCTCATCAGGCTCATACTTTCGCATATTTCTCATACTTGATGGCTAGATCCTGGGCATTTTCTGGATTGCATCACGTAGTAATGAAGTACAACACTGAAACAGTCAATTAAACCTGGTTTCCATCAATATCTTAGAGGACAACGCAAGTTAGGTCTGGGATAGGTCTGGGATTTGCCCTCATCAGACTCATACTTTCGCACACTTCACATACTCGTTGAACAGATCCTGGGTTATTTTCTGGTTTGGATCACATAGTAATGTGGTACCACACTGAAACAGTCGATTAAACCAGGTTTCGATCAATATTTTTGAGGATAACGCATGTTAGGTCTAGGTTAGGCCTGGGATTTGCCCACATCAGGGTCATACTTTCGCAGTTTTAACATACATGTTGACCTGATCGAGGGTTTTTTCTGCTTTGGTTCACGTCGTAATGTGGTACCACACTGAAACATTCAATTAAACCTGGTCTTGATAAATATATTAGAGGATAACGCATGTTAGGTCTAGGTTAGCCCTGGGATTTTCACTCATCAGACTCATACTTTCACATTCTTCACATACTTGCTGAACGGATCCTGGGTTTTTTCTGGTTTGGATCGCGTAGTAATGTGGTACCACACTGAAACATTCAATTAAACCTGGTCTTGATAAATATTTTAGAGGATAACGCATGTTAGGTCTAGGTTAGCCCTGGGATTTTCACACATCAGACTCATACTTTCACATTCTTCACATACTTGTTGAACGGATCCTGGGTTTTTTCTGGTTTGGATCACGTAGTAATGTGGTACCACACTGAAACATTCAATTAAACCTGGTCTTGATAAATATTTTAGAGGATAGCGCATGTTAGGTCTAGGTTAGCCCTGGGATTTTCACTCATCAGACTCATACTTTCACATGCTTAACATACTTGTTGAACGGTTCCTGGGTTTTTTCTGGTTTGGATCACGTAGTAATGTGGGACCACACTGAAACAATCAATTAAACCTGGTCTTGATTAATATTTTAGAGGATAACGCATGTTAGGTCTGGGATAGGTCTGGGATTTGCCCTCATCAGACTCATACTTTCGCACACTTCACATACTTGTTGAACAGATCCTGGGTTATTTTCTGGTTTGGATCACATAGTAATGTGGTACCACACCGAAACAGACGATTAAACCAGGTTTCGATCAATATGTTTGAGGATAACGCATGTTAGGTCTAGGTTAGGCCGGGGTTTTTCACTCATCAGACTCATACATTCGCATTCTTCACATACTTGTTGAACGGATCCTGGGTTTTTACTGGTTTGGATCACGTAGTAATGTGGTACCACACTGAAACATTCAATTATACCTGGTCTTGATAAATATTTTAGAGGATAACGCATGTTAGGTCCGGGATAAGTCTGGGATTTGCCCTCATCAGACTCATACTTTCGCACACTTCACATACTTGTTGAACAGATCCTGGGTTATTTTCTGGTTTGGATCACATTGTAATGTGGTACCACACTGAAACATTCAATTAAACCTGGTCTTGATAAATATTTTAGAGGATAACGCATGTTAGGTCTAGGTTAGCCCTGGGATTTTCACTCATCAGACTCATACTTTCACATTCTTAACATACTTGTTGAACGGTTCCTGGGTTTTTTCTGGTTTGGATCACGTAGTAATGTGGGACCACACTGAAACAATCAATTAAACCTGGTCTTGATTAATATTTTAGAGGACAACGCAAGTTAGGTCTGGGATAGGCCTGGGATTTGCCCACATCAGGGTCATACTTTCGCAGTTTTAACATACATGTTGACCTGATCGAGGGTTTTTTCTGCTTTGGTTCACGTAGTAATGTGGTACCACACTGAAACATTCAAATAAACCTGGTCTTGATAAATATATTAGAGGATAACGCATGTTAGGTTTGGGTTAGGTCTTGGATTTGCCCTCATGAGGCTCATACTTTCGCATATTTTTCATACTTCATGGCTGGATCCTGGGCTATTTCTGGATTGGATCACGTAGTAATGTGGTACCACACTGAAGCAGTCAATTAAACCTGGTTTTGATCAATGTTTTAGAGGACAACGCATGTTAGGTCTAGGTTAGGCCTGGGATTTGCCCAAATCAGGGTCATACTTTCGCAGTTTTAACATACATGTTGACCTG